>NW_026527087.1:0-194921 GCF_027744825.2 Synchiropus splendidus
GGTGGGTTACGGAACGCAAAACATAAAAGTGTTGATAACTTTGGAAAAACACTTCAGACAGTTTAGATTTGATGTGCAACTACTAGAAAGACCCTTTCTGCTATAGTGGGAGGTTAAAATTTCATGTTCTGAAGCTTCCCTGAAAAGTTATGGCACAATGCACAAAAACGCTTTTCAGCCTGAGATAAGGTGGGTTTCGGAACGCCAAACATAAAAGTGTTAATAACTTTGGAAAAACACTTCAGACAGTTTAGATTTGATGTGCAACTACTAGAAAGACCCTTTCTGCTATAGTGGGAGGTTAAAATTTCATGTTCTGAAGCTTCCCTGAAAAGTTATGGCACAATGCACAAAAACGCTTTTCAGCCTGAGATAAGGTGGGTTTCGGAACGCCAAACATAAAAGTGTTGATAACTTTCGAAAAACACTTCAGAGAGCTTAGATTTGATGTGCACCTACTAGAAAGACCCTTTCTGCTATAGTGGGAGGTTAAAATTTCATGTTCTGAAGCTTCTCTGAAAAGTTATGGCACAATGCGTAAAAACGCTTTTCAGCCTGAGATAAGGTGGGTTTCGGAACGCCAAACATAAAAGTGTTGATAACTTTGGAAAAACACTTCAGACAGTTTAGATTTGATGTGCAACTACTAGAAAGACCCTTTCTGCTATAGTGGGAGGTTAAAATTTCATGTTCTGAAGCTTTCCTGAAAAGTTATGGCACAATGCACAAAAACGCTTTTCAGCCTGAGATATGGTGGGTTTCGGAACGCCAAACATAAAAGTGTTGATAACTTTTGAAAAACACTTCAGACAGCTTAGATTTGATGTGCAACTACTAGAAAGACCCTTTCTGCTATAGTGGGAGGTTAAAATTTCATGTTCTGAAGCTTCCCTGAAAAGTTATGGCACAATGCACAAAAACGCTTTTCAGCCTGAGATAAGGTGGGTTTCGGAACGCCAAACATAAAAGTGTTGATAACTTTGGAAAAACACTTCAGACAGTTTAGATTTGATGTGCAACTACTAGAAAGACCCTTTCTGCTATAGTGGGAGGTTAAAATTTCATGTTCTGAAGCTTCCCTGAAAAGTTATGGCACAACGCACAAAAACGCTTTTCAGCCTGAGATAAGGTGGGTTTCGGAACGCCAAACATAAAAGTGTTGATAACTTTTGAAAAACACTTCAGACAGCTTAGATTTGATGTGCAACTACTAGAAAGACCCTTTCTGCTATAGTGGGAGGTTAAAATTTCATGTTTTGAAGCTTCCCTGAAAAGTTATGGCACAATGCACAAAAACGCTTTTCAGCCTGAGATAAGGTGGGTTTCGGAACGCCAAACATAAAAGTGTTGATAACTTTCGAAAAACACTTCAGACAGCTTAGATTTAATGTGCACCTACTAGAAAGACCCTTTCTGCTATAGTGGGAGGTTAAAATTTCATGTTCTGAAGCTTCCCTGAAAAGTTATGGCACAATGCGTAAAAACGCTTTTCAGTCTGAGATAAGGTGGGTTTCGGAACGCCAAACATAAAAGTGTTGATAACTTTGGAAAAACACTTCAGACAGTTTAGATTTGATGTGCAACTACTAGAAAGACCCTTTCTGCTATAGTGGGAGGTTAAAATTTCATGTTCTGAAGCTTTCCTGAAAAGTTATGGCACAATGCACAAAAACGCTTTTCAGCCTGAGATAAGGTGGGTTTCGGAACGCCAAACATAAAAGTGTTGATAACTTTGGAAAAACACTTCAGACAGTTTAGATTTGATGTGCAACTACTAGAAAGACCCTTTCTGCTATAGTGGGAGGTTAAAATTTCATGTTCTGAAGCTTCCCTGAAAAGTTATGGCACAATGCGTAAAAACGCTTTTCAGCCTGAGATAAGGTGGGTTTCGGAACGCCAAACATAAAAGTGTTGATAACTTTGGAAAAACACTTCAGACAGTTTAGATTTGATGTGCAACTACTAGAAAGACCCTTTCTGCTATAGTGGGAGGTTAAAATTTCATGTTCTGAAGCTTCCCTGAAAAGTTATGGCACAATGCACAAAAACGCTTTTCAGCCTGAGATAAGGTGGGTTTCGGAACGCCAAACATAAAAGTGTTGATAACTTTGGAAAAACACTTCAGACAGTTTAGATTTGATGTGCAACTACTAGAAAGACCCTTTCTGCTATAGTGGGAGGTTAAAATTTCATGTTCTGAAGCTTTCCTGAAAAGTTATGGCACAATGCACAAAAACGCTTTTCAGCCTGAGATAAGGTGGGTTTCGGAACGCCAAACATAAAAGTGTTGATAACTTTGGAAAAACACTTCAGACAGTTTAGATTTGATGTGCAACTACTAGAAAGACCCTTTCTGCTATAGTGGGAGGTTAAAATTTCATGTTCTGAAGCTTCCCTGAAAAGTTATGGCACAATGCACAAAAACGCTTTTCAGCCTGAGATAAGGTGGGTTTCGGAACGCCAAACATAAAAGTGTTAATAACTTTGGAAAAACACTTCAGACAGTTTAGATTTGATGTGCAACTACTAGAAAGACCCTTTCTGCTATAGTGGGAGGTTAAAATTTCATGTTCTGAAGCTTCCCTGAAAAGTTATGGCACAATGCACAAAAACGCTTTTCAGCCTGAGATAAGGTGGGTTTCGGAACGCCAAACATAAAAGTGTTGATAACTTTGGAAAAACACTTCAGACAGTTTAGATTTGATGTGCAACTACTAGAAAGACCCTTTCTGCTATAGTGGGAGGTTAAAATTTCATGTTCTGAAGCTTTCCTGAAAAGTTATGGCACAATGCACAAAAACGCTTTTCAGCCTGAGATAAGGTGGGTTTCGGAACGCCAAACATAAAAGTGTTGATAACTTTTGAAAAACACTTCAGACAGTTTAGATTTGATGTGCAACTACTAGAAAGACCCTTTCTGCTATAGTGGGAGGTTAAAATTTCATGTTCTGAAGCTTCCCTGAAAAGTTATGGCACAATGTACAAAAACGCTTTTCAGCCTGAGATAAGGTGGGTTTCGGAACGCCAAACATAAAAGTGTTGATAACTTTCGAAAAACACTTCAGAGAGCTTAGATTTGATGTGCACCTACTAGAAAGACCCTTTCTGCTATAGTGGGAGGTTAAAATTTCATGTTCTGAAGCTTCCCTGAAAAGTTATGGCACAATGCGTAAAAACGCTTTTCAGCCTGAGATAAGGTGGGTTTCGGAACGCCAAACATAAAAGTGTTGATAACTTTGGAAAAACACTTCAGACAGTTTAGATTTGATGTGCAACTACTAGAAAGACCCTTTCTGCTATAGTGGGAGGTTAAAATTTCATGTTCTGAAGCTTTCCTGAAAAGTTATGGCACAATGCACAAAAACGCTTTTCAGCCTGAGATAAGGTGGGTTTCGGAACGCCAAACATAAAAGTGTTGATAACTTTTGAAAAACACTTCAGACAGTTTAGATTTGATGTGCAACTACTAGAAAGACCCTTTCTGCTATAGTGGGAGGTTAAAATTTCATGTTCTGAAGCTTCCCTGAAAAGTTATGGCACAATGCACAAAAACGCTTTTCAGCCTGAGATAAGGTGGGTTTCGGAACGCCAAACATAAAAGTGTTAATAACTTTGGAAAAACACTTCAGACAGTTTAGATTTGATGTGCAACTACTAGAAAGACCCTTTCTGCTATAGTGGGAGGTTAAAATTTCATGTTCTGAAGCTTCCCTGAAAAGTTATGGCACAATGCACAAAAACGCTTTTCAGCCTGAGATAAGGTGGGTTTCGGAACGCCAAACATAAAAGTGTTGATAACTTTGGAAAAACACTTCAGACAGTTTAGATTTGATGTGCAACTACTAGAAAGACCCTTTCTGCTATAGTGGGAGGTTAAAATTTCATGTTCTGAAGCTTTCCTGAAAAGTTATGGCACAATGCACAAAAACGCTTTTCAGCCTGAGATAAGGTGGGTTTCGGAACGCCAAACATAAAAGTGTTGATAACTTTTGAAAAACACTTCAGACAGTTTAGATTTGATGTGCAACTACTAGAAAGACCCTTTCTGCTATAGTGGGAGGTTAAAATTTCATGTTCTGAAGCTTCCCTGAAAAGTTATGGCACAATGTACAAAAACGCTTTTCAGCCTGAGATAAGGTGGGTTTCGGAACGCCAAACATAAAAGTGTTGATAACTTTCGAAAAACACTTCAGAGAGCTTAGATTTGATGTGCACCTACTAGAAAGACCCTTTCTGCTATAGTGGGAGGTTAAAATTTCATGTTCTGAAGCTTCCCTGAAAAGTTATGGCACAATGCCTAAAAACGCTTTTCAGCCTGAGATAAGGTGGGTTTCGGAACGCCAAACATAAAAGTGTTGATAACTTTGGAAAAACACTTCAGACAGTTTAGATTTGATGTGCAACTACTAGAAAGACCCTTTCTGCTATAGTGGGAGGTTAAAATTTCATGTTCTGAAGCTTTCCTGAAAAGTTATGGCACAATGCACAAAAACGCTTTTCAGCCTGAGATAAGGTGGGTTTCGGAACGCCAAACATAAAAGTGTTGATAACTTTTGAAAAACACTTCAGACAGCTTAGATTTGATGTGCAACTACTAGAAAGACCCTTTCTGCTATAGTGGGAGGTTAAAATTTCATGTTCTGAAGCTTCCCTGAAAAGTTATGGCACAATGCACAAAAACGCTTTTCAGCCTGAGATAAGGTGGGTTTCGGAACGCCAAACATAAAAGTGTTGATAACTTTGGAAAAACACTTCAGACAGTTTAGATTTGATGTGCAACTACTAGAAAGACCCTTTCTGCTATAGTGGGAGGTTAAAATTTCATGTTCTGAAGCTTTCCTGAAAAGTTATGGCACAATGCACAAAAACGCTTTTCAGCCTGAGATAAGGTGGGTTTCGGAACGCCAAACATAAAAGTGTTAATAACTTTGGAAAAACACTTCAGACAGTTTAGATTTGATGTGCAACTACTAGAAAGACCCTTTCTGCTATAGTGGGAGGTTAAAATTTCATGTTCTGAAGCTTCCCTGAAAAGTTATGGCACAATGCACAAAAACGCTTTTCAGCCTGAGATAAGGTGGGTTTCGGAACGCCAAACATAAAAGTGTTGATAACTTTCGAAAAACACTTCAGAGAGCTTAGATTTGATGTGCAACTACTAGAAAGACCCTTTCTGCTATAGTGGGAGGTTAAAATTTCATGTTCTGAAGCTTCCCTGAAAAGTTATGGCACAATGCGTAAAAACGCTTTTCAGCCTGAGATAAGGTGGGTTTCGGAACGCCAAACATAAAAGTGTTGATAACTTTGGAAAAACACTTCAGACAGTTTCGATTTGATGTGCAACTACTAGAAAGGCCCTTTCTGCTATAGTGGGAGGTTAAAATTTCATGTTCTGAAGCTTTCCTGAAAAGTTATGGCACAATGCACAAAAACGCTTTTCAGCCTGAGATAAGGTGGGTTTCGGAACGCCAAACATAAAAGTGTTGATAACTTTTGAAAAACACTTCAGACAGCTTAGATTTGATGTGCAACTACTAGAAAGACCCTTTCTGCTATAGTGGGAGGTTAAAATTTCATATTCTGAAGCTTCCCTGAAAAGTTATGGCACAATGCACAAAAACGCTTTTCAGCCTGAGATAAGGTGGGTTTCGGAACGCCAAACATAAAAGTGTTGATAACTTTGGAAAAACACTTCAGACAGTTTAGATTTGATGTGCAACTACTAGAAAGACCCTTTCTGCTATAGTGGGAGGTTAAAATTTCATGTTCTGAAGCTTTCCTGAAAAGTTATGGCACAATGCACAAAAACGCTTTTCAGCCTGAGATAAGGTGGGTTTCGGAACGCCAAACATAAAAGTGTTGATAACTTTGGAAAAACACTTCAGACAGTTTAGATTTGATGTGCAACTACTAGAAAGACCCTTTCTGCTATAGTGGGAGGTTAAAATTTCATGTTCTGAAGCTTCCCTGAAAAGTTATGGCACAATGCACAAAAACGCTTTTCAGCCTGAGATAAGGTGGGTTTCGGAACGCCAAACATAAAAGTGTTGATAACTTTCGAAAAACACTTCAGAGAGCTTAGATTTGATGTGCACCTACTAGAAAGACCCTTTCTGCTATAGTGGGAGGTTAAAATTTCATGTTCTGAAGCTTCCCTGAAAAGTTATGGCACAATGCGTAAAAACGCTTTTCAGCCTGAGATAAGGTGGGTTTCGGAACGCCAAACATAAAAGTGTTGATAACTTTGGAAAAACACTTCAGACAGTTTAGATTTGATGTGCAACTACTAGAAAGACCGTTTCTGCTATAGTGGGAGGTTAAAATTTCATGTTCTGAAGCTTTCCTGAAAAGTTATGGCACAATGCACAAAAACGCTTTTCAGCCTGAGATAAGGTGGGTTTCGGAACGCCAAACATAAAAGTGTTGATAACTTTTGAAAAACACTTCAGACAGCTTAGATTTGATGTGCAACTACTAGAAAGACCCTTTCTGCTATAGTGGGAGGTTAAAATTTCATGTTCTGAAGCTTCCCTGAAAAGTTATGGCACAATGCACAAAAACGCTTTTCAGCCTGAGATAAGGTGGGTTTCGGAACGCCAAACATAAAAGTGTTAATAACTTTGGAAAAACACTTCAGACAGTTTATATTTGATGTGCAACTACTAGAAAGACCCTTTCTGCTATAGTGGGAGGTTAAAATTTCATGTTCTGAAGCTTCCCTGAAAAGTTATGGCACAATGCACAAAAACGCTTTTCAGCCTGAGATAAGGTGGGTTTCGGAACGCCAAACATAAAAGTGTTGATAACTTTCGAAAAACACTTCAGAGAGCTTAGATTTGATGTGCACCTACTAGAAAGACCCTTTCTGCTATAGTGGGAGGTTAAAATTTCATGTTCTGAAGCTTCCCTGAAAAGTTATGGCACAATGCGTAAAAACGCTTTTCAGCCTGAGATAAAGTGGGTTTCGGAACGCCAAACATAAAAGTGTTGATAACTTTGGAAAAACACTTCAGACAGTTTAGATTTGATGTGCAACTACTAGAAAGACCCTTTCTGCTATAGTGGGAGGTTAAAATTTCATGTTCTGAAGCTTTCCTGAAAAGTTATGGCACAATGCACAAAAACGCTTTTCAGCCTGAGATAAGGTGGGTTTCGGAACGCCAAACATAAAAGTGTTGATAACTTTTGAAAAACACTTCAGACAGCTTAGATTTGATGTGCAACTACTAGAAAGACCCTTTCTGCTATAGTGGGAGGTTAAAATTTCATGTTCTGAAGCTTCCTTGAAAAGTTATGGCACAATGCACAAAAACGCTTTTCAGCCTGAGATAAGGTGGGTTTCGGAACGCCAAACATAAAAGTGTTGATAACTTTTGAAAAACACTTCAGACAGCTTAGATTTGATGTGCAACTACTAGAAAGACCCTTTCTGCTATAGTGGGAGGTTAAAATTTCATGTTCTGAAGCTTCCCTGAAAAGTTATGGCACAATGCGTAAAAACGCTTTTCAGCCTGAGATAAGGTGGGTTTCGGAACGCCAAACATAAAAGTGTTGATAACTTTGGAAAAACACTTCAGACAGTTTAGATTTGATGTGCAACTACTAGAAAGACCCTTTCTGCTATAGTGGGAGGTTAAAATTTCATGTTCTGAAGCTTCCCTGAAAAGTTATGGCACAATGCACAAAAACGCTTTTCAGCCTGAGATAAGGTGGGTTTCGGAACGCCAAACATAAAAGTGTTGATAACTTTGGAAAAACACTTCAGACAGTTTAGATTTGATGTGCAACTACTAGAAAGACCCTTTCTGCTATAGAGGGAGGTTAAAATTTCATGTTCTGAAGCTTTCCTGAAAAGTTATGGCACAATGCACAAAAACGCTTTTCAGCCTGAGATAAGGTGGGTTTCGGAACGCCAAACATAAAAGTGTTGATAACTTTTGAAAAACACTTCAGACAGCTTAGATTTGATGTGCAACTACTAGAAAGACCCTTTCTGCTATAGTGGGAGGTTAAAATTTCATGTTCTGAAGCTTCCCTGAAAAGTTATGGCACAATGCACAAAAACGCTTTTCAGCCTGAGATAAGGTGGGTTTCGGAACGCCAAACATAAAAGTGTTGATAACTTTGGAAAAACACTTCAGACAGTTTAGATTTGATGTGCAACTACTAGAAAGACCCTTTCTGCTATAGTGGGAGGTTAAAATTTCATGTTCTGAAGCTTCCCTGAAAAGTTATGGCACAATGCACAAAAACGCTTTTCAGCCTGAGATAAGGTGGGTTTCGGAACGCTAAACATAAAAGTGTTGATAACTTTGGAAAAACACTTCAGACAGTTTAGATTTGATGTGCAACTACTAGAAAGACCCTTTCTGCTATAGTGGGAGGTTAAAATTTCATGTTCTGAAGCTTCCCTGAAAAGTTATGGCACAATGCACAAAAACGCTTTTCAGCCTGAGATAAGGTGGGTTTCGGAACGCCAAACATAAAAGTGTTAATAACTTTGGAAAAACACTTCAGACAGTTTAGATTTGATGTGCAACTACTAGAAAGACCCTTTCTGCTATAGTGGGAGGTTAAAATTTCATGTTCTGAAGCTTCCCTGAAAAGTTATGGCACAATGCACAAAAACGCTTTTCAGCCTGAGATAAGGTGGGTTTCGGAACGCCAAACATAAAAGTGTTGATAACTTTCGAAAAACACTTCAGACAGTTTAGATTTGATGTGCACCTACTAGAAAGACCCTTTCTGCTATAGTGGGAGGTTAAAATTTCATGTTCTGAAGCTTCCCTGAAAAGTTATGGCACAATGCGTAAAAACGCTTTTCAGCCTGAGATAAGGTGGGTTTCGGAACGCCAAACATAAAAGTGTTGATAACTTTGGAAAAACACTTCAGACAGTTTAGATTTGATGTGCAACTACTAGAAAGACCCTTTCTGCTATAGTGGGAGGTTAAAATTTCATGTTCTGAAGCTTTCCTGAAAAGTTATGGCACAATGCACAAAAACGCTTTTCAGCCTGAGATAAGGTGGGTTTCGGAACGCCAAACATAAAAGTGTTGATAACTTTTGAAAAACACTTCAGACACCTTAGATTTGATGTGCAACTACTAGAAAGACCCTTTCTGCTATAGTGGGAGGTTAAAATTTCATGTTCTGAAGCTTCCCTGAAAAGTTATGGCACAATGCACAAAAACGCTTTTCAGCCTCAGATAAGGTGGGTTTCGGAACGCCAAACATAAAAGTGTTGATAACTTTGGAAAAACACTTCAGACAGTTTAGATTTGATGTGCAACTACTAGAAAGACCCTTTCTGCTATAGTGGGAGGTTAAAATTTCATGTTCTGAAGCTTCCCTGAAAAGTTATGGCACAATGCACAAAAACGCTTTTCAGCCTGAGATAAGGTGGGTTTCGGAACGCCAAACATAAAAGTGTTGATAACTTTCGAAAAACACTTCAGAGAGCTTAGATTTGATGTGCACCTACTAGAAAGACCCTTTCTGCTATAGTGGGAGGTTAAAATTTCATGTTCTGAAGCTTCCCTGAAAAGTTATGGCACAATGCGTAAAAACGCTTTTCAGCCTGAGATAAGGTGGGTTTCGGAACGCCAAACATAAAAGTGTTGATAACTTTGGAAAAACACTTCAGACAGTTTAGATTTGATGTGCAACTACTAGAAAGACCCTTTCTGCTATAGTGGGAGGTTAAAATTTCATGTTCTGAAGCTTTCCTGAAAAGTTATGGCACAATGCACAAAAACGCTTTTCAGCCTGAGATAAGGTGGGTTTCGGAACGCCAAATATAAAAGTGTTAATAACTTTTGAAAAACACTTCAGACAGCTTAGATTTGATGTGCAACTACTAGAAAGACCCTTTCTGCTATAGTGGGAGGTTAAAATTTCATGTTCTGAAGCTTTCCTGAAAAGTTATGGCACAATGCACAAAAACGCTTTTCAGCCTGAGATAAGGTGGGTTTCGGAACGCCAAACATAAAAGTGTTGATAACTTTCGAAAAACACTTCAGACAGCTTAGATTTGATGTGCACCTACTAGAAAGACCCTTTCTGCTATAGTGGGAGGTTAAAATTTCATGTTCTGAAGCTTCCCTGAAAAGTTATGGCACAATGCACAAAAACGCTTTTCAGCCTGAGATAAGGTGGGTTTCGGAACGCCAAACATAAAAGTGTTGATAACTTTCGAAAAACACTTCAGAGAGCTTAGATTTGATGTGCACCTACTAGAAAGACCCTTTCTGCTATAGTGGGAGGTTAAAATTTCATGTTCTGAAGCTTCCCTGAAAAGTTATGGCACAATGCGTAAAAACGCTTTTCAGCCTGAGATAAGGTGGGTTTCGGAACGCCAAACATAAAAGTGTTGATAACTTTTGAAAAACACTTCAGACAGTTTAGATTTGATGTGCAACTACTAGAAAGACCCTTTCTGCTATAGTGGGAGGTTAAAATTTCATGTTCTGAAGCTTTCCTGAAAAGTTATGGCACAATGCACAAAAACGCTTTTCAGCCTGAGATAAGGTGGGTTTCGGAACGCCAAACATAAAAGTGTTGATAACTTTTGAAAAACACTTCAGACAGCTTAGATTTTATGTGCAACTACTAGAAAGACCCTTTCTGCTATAGTGGGAGGTTAAAATTTCATGTTCTGAAGCTTCCCTGAAAAGTTATGGCACAATGCACAAAAACGCTTTTCAGCCTGAGATAAGGTGGGTTTCGGAACGCCAAACATAAAAGTGTTGATAACTTTCGAAAAACACTTCAGACAGCTTAGATTTGATGTGCACCTACTAGAAAGACCCTTTCTGCTATAGTGGGAGGTTAAAATTTCATGTTCTGAAGCTTCCCTGAAAAGTTATGGCACAATGCGTAAAAACGCTTTTCAGCCTGAGATAAGGTGGGTTTCGGAACGCCAAACATAAAAGTGTTGATAACTTTCGAAAAACACTTCAGACAGTTTAGATTTGATGTGCAACTACTAGAAAGACCCTTTCTGCTATAGTGGGAGATTAAAATTCCATGTTCTGAAGCTTCCCTGAAAAGTTATGGCACAATGCACAAAAACGCTTTTCAGCCTGAGATAAGGTGGGTTTCGGAACGCCAAACATAAAAGTGTTGATAACTTTGGAAAAACACTTCAGACAGTTTAGATTTGATGTGCAACTACTAGAAAGACCCTTTCTGCTATAGTGGGAGGTTAAAATTTCATGTTCTGAAGCTTTCCTGAAAAGTTATGGCACAATGCACAAAAACGCTTTTCAGCCTGAGATAAGGTGGGTTTCGGAACGCCAAACATAAAAGTGTTGATAACTTTTGAAAAACACTTCAGACAGCTTAGATTTGATGTGCAACTACTAGAAAGACCCTTTCTGCTATAGTGGGAGGTTAAAATTTCATGTTCTGAAGCTTCCCTGAAAAGTTATGGCACAATGCACAAAAACGCTTTTCAGCCTGAGATAAGGTGGGTTTCGGAACGCCAAACATAAAAGTGTTGATAACTTTGGAAAAACACTTCAGACAGTTTAGATTTGATGTGCAACTACTAGAAAGACCCTTTCTGCTATAGTGGGAGGTTAAAATTTCATGTTCTGAAGCTTCCCTGAAAAGTTATGGCACAATGCACAAAAACGCTTTTCAGCCTGAGATAAGGTGGGTTTCGGAACGCCAAACATAAAAGTGTTGATAACTTTGGAAAAACACTTCAGACAGTTTAGATTTGATGTGCAACTACTAGAAAGACCCTTTCTGCTATAGTGGGAGGTTAAAATTTCATGTTCTGAAGGTTCCCTGAAAAGTTATGGCACAATGCACAAAAACGCTTTTCAGCCTGAGATAAGGTGGGTTTCGGAACGCCAAACATAAAAGTGTTAATAACTTTGGAAAAACACTTCAGACAGTTTAGATTTGATGTGCAACTACTAGAAAGACCCTTTCTGCTATAGTGGGAGGTTAAAATTTCGTGTTCTGAAGCTTCCCTGAAAAGTTATGGCACAATGCACAAAAACGCTTTTCAGCCTGAGATAAGGTGGGTTTCGGAACGCCAAACATAAAAGTGTTGATAACTTTCGAAAAACACTTCAGAGAGCTTAGATTTGATGTGCAACTACTAGAAAGACCCTTTCTGCTATAGTGGGAGGTTAAAATTTCATGTTCTGAAGCTTTCCTGAAAAGTTATGGCACAATGCACAAAAACGCTTTTCAGCCTGAGATAAGGTGGGTTTCGGAACGCCAAACATAAAAGTGTTAATAACTTTTGAAAAACACTTCAGACAGCTTAGATTTGATGTGCAACTACTAGAAAGACCCTTTCTGCTATAGTGGGAGGTTAAAATTTCATGTTCTGAAGCTTTCCTGAAAAGTTATGGCACAATGCACAAAAACGCTTTTCAGCCTGAGATAAGGTGGGTTTCGGAACGCCAAACATAAAAGTGTTGATAACTTTCGAAAAACACTTCAGACAGCTTAGATTTGATGTGCACCTACTAGAAAGACCCTTTCTGCTATAGTGGGAGGTTAAAATTTCATGTTCTGAAGCTTCCCTGAAAAGTTATGGCACAATGCACAAAAACGCTTTTCAGCCTGAGATAAGGTGGGTTTCGGAACGCCAAACATAAAAGTGTTGATAACTTTCGAAAAACACTTCAGAGAGCTTAGATTTGATGTGCACCTACTAGAAAGACCCTTTCTGCTATAGTGGGAGGTTAAAATTTCATGTTCTGAAGCTTCCCTGAAAAGTTATGGCACAATGCGTAAAAACGCTTTTCAGCCTGAGATAAGGTGGGTTTCGGAACGCCAAACATAAAAGTGTTGATAACTTTTGAAAAACACTTCAGACAGTTTAGATTTGATGTGCAACTACTAGAAAGACCCTTTCTGCTATAGTGGGAGGTTAAAATTTCATGTTCTGAAGCTTTCCTGAAAAGTTATGGCACAATGCACAAAAACGCTTTTCAGCCTGAGATAAGGTGGGTTTCGGAACGCCAAACATAAAAGTGTTGATAACTTTTGAAAAACACTTCAGACAGCTTAGATTTGATGTGCAACTACTAGAAAGACCCTTTCTGCTATAGTGGGAGGTTAAAATTTCATGTTCTGAAGCTTCCCTGAAAAGTTATGGCACAATGCACAAAAACGCTTTTCAGCCTGAGATAAGGTGGGTTTCGGAACGCCAAACATAAAAGTGTTGATAACTTTCGAAAAACACTTCAGACAGCTTAGATTTGATGTGCACCTACTAGAAAGACCCTTTCTGCTATAGTGGGAGGTTAAAATTTCATGTTCTGAAGCTTCCCTGAAAAGTTATGGCACAATGCGTAAAAACGCTTTTCAGCCTGAGATAAGGTGGGTTTCGGAACGCCAAACATAAAAGTGTTGATAACTTTCGAAAAACACTTCAGACAGTTTAGATTTGATGTGCAACTACTAGAAAGACCCTTTCTGCTATAGTGGGAGGTTAAAATTTCATGTTCTGAAGCTTCCCTGAAAAGTTATGGCACAATGCACAAAAACGCTTTTCAGCCTGAGATAAGGTGGGTTTCGGAACGCCAAACATAAAAGTGTTGATAACTTTGGAAAAACACTTCAGACAGTTTAGATTTGATGTGCAACTACTAGAAAGACCCTTTCTGCTATAGTGGGAGGTTAAAATTTCATGTTCTGAAGCTTTCCTGAAAAGTTATGGCACAATGCACAAAAACGCTTTTCAGCCTGAGATAAGGTGGGTTTCGGAACGCCAAACATAAAAGTGTTGATAACTTTTGAAAAACACTTCAGACAGCTTAGATTTGATGTGCAACTACTAGAAAGACCCTTTCTGCTATAGTGGGAGGTTAAAATTTCATGTTCTGAAGCTTTCCTGAAAAGTTATGGCACAATGCACAAAAACGCTTTTCAGCCTGAGATAAGGTGGGTTTCGGAACGCCAAACATAAAAGTGTTGATAACTTTTGAAAAACACTTCAGAGAGTTTAGATTTGATGTGCAACTACTAGAAAGACCCTTTCTGCTAAAGTGGGAGGTTAAAATTTCATGTTCTGAAGCTTTCCTGAAAAGTTATGGCACAATGCACAAAAACGCTTTTCAGCCTGAGATAAGGTGGGTTTCGGAACGCCAAACATAAAAGTGTTGATAACTTTTGAAAAACACTTCAGACAGCTTAGATTTGATGTGCAACTACTAGAAAGACCCTTTCTGCTATAGTGGGAGGTTAAAATTTCATGTTCTGAAGCTTCCCTGAAAAGTTATGGCACAATGCACAAAAACGCTTTTCAGCCTGAGATAAGGTGGGTTTCGGAACGCCAAACATAAAAGTGTTGATAACTTTCGAAAAACACTTCAGACAGCTTAGATTTGATGTGCACCTACTAGAAAGACCCTTTCTGCTATAGTGGGAGGTTAAAATTTCATGTTCTGAAGCTTCCCTGAAAAGTTATGGCACAATGCGTAAAAACGCTTTTCAGCCTGAGATAAGGTGGGTTTCGGAACGCCAAACATAAAAGTGTTGATAACTTTCGAAAAACACTTCAGACAGTTTAGATTTGATGTGCAACTACTAGAAAGACCCTTTCTGCTATAGTGGGAGGTTAAAATTTCATGTTCTGAAGCTTCCCTGAAAAGTTATGGCACAATGCACAAAAACGCTTTTCAGCCTGAGATAAGGTGGGTTTCGGAACGCCAAACATAAAAGTGTTGATAACTTTGGAAAAACACTTCAGACAGTTTAGATTTGATGTGCAACTACTAGAAAGACCCTTTCTGCTATAGTGGGAGGTTAAAATTTCATGTTCTGAAGCTTTCCTGAAAAGTTATGGCACAATGCACAAAAACGCTTTTCAGCCTGAGATAAGGTGGGTTTCGGAACGCCAAACATAAAAGTGTTGATAACTTTTGAAAAACACTTCAGACAGCTTAGATTTGATGTGCAACTACTAGAAAGACCCTTTCTGCTATAGTGGGAGGTTAAAATTTCATGTTCTGAAGCTTCCCTGAAAAGTTATGGCACAATGCACAAAAACGCTTTTCAGCCTGAGATAAGGTGGGTTTCGGAACGCCAAACATAAAAGTGTTGATAACTTTGGAAAAACACTTCAGACAGTTTAGATTTGATGTGCAACTACTAGAAAGACCCTTTCTGCTATAGTGGGAGGTTAAAATTTCATGTTCTGAAGCTTCCCTGAAAAGTTATGGCACAATGCACAAAAACGCTTTTCAGCCTGAGATAAGGTGGGTTTCGGAACGCCAAACATAAAAGTGTTGATAACTTTGGAAAAACACTTCAGACAGTTTAGATTTGATGTGCAACTACTAGAAAGACCCTTTCTGCTATAGTGGGAGGTTAAAATTTCATGTTCTGAAGGTTCCCTGAAAAGTTATGGCACAATGCACAAAAACGCTTTTCAGCCTGAGATAAGGTGGGTTTCGGAACGCCAAACATAAAAGTGTTAATAACTTTGGAAAAACACTTCAGACAGTTTAGATTTGATGTGCAACTACTAGAAAGACCCTTTCTGCTATAGTGGGAGGTTAAAATTTCATGTTCTGAAGCTTCCCTGAAAAGTTATGGCACAATGCACAAAAACGCTTTTCAGCCTGAGATAAGGTGGGTTTCGGAACGCCAAACATAAAAGTGTTGATAACTTTCGAAAAACACTTCAGAGAGCTTAGATTTGATGTGCAACTACTAGAAAGACCCTTTCTGCTATAGTGGGAGGTTAAAATTTCATGTTCTGAAGCTTTCCTGAAAAGTTATGGCACAATGCACAAATACGCTTTTCAGCCTGAGATAAGGTGGGTTTCGGAACGCCAAACATAAAAGTGTTAATAACTTTTGAAAAACACTTCAGACAGCTTAGATTTGATGTGCAACTACTAGAAAGACCCTTTCTGCTATAGTGGGAGGTTAAAATTTCATGTTCTGAAGCTTTCCTGAAAAGTTATGGCACAATGCACAAAAACGCTTTTCAGCCTGAGATAAGGTGGGTTTCGGAACGCCAAACATAAAAGTGTTGATAACTTTCGAAAAACACTTCAGACAGCTTAGATTTGATGTGCACCTACTAGAAAGACCCTTTCTGCTATAGTGGGAGGTTAAAATTTCATGTTCTGAAGCTTCCCTGAAAAGTTATGGCACAATGCACAAAAACGCTTTTCAGCCTGAGATAAGGTGGGTTTCGGAACGCCAAACATAAAAGTGTTGATAACTTTCGAAAAACACTTCAGAGAGCTTAGATTTGATGTGCACCTACTAGAAAGACCCTTTCTGCTATAGTGGGAGGTTAAAATTTCATGTTCTGAAGCTTCCCTGAAAAGTTATGGCACAATGCGTAAAAACGCTTTTCAGCCTGAGATAAGGTGGGTTTCGGAACGCCAAACATAAAAGTGTTGATAACTTTTGAAAAACACTTCAGACAGTTTAGATTTGATGTGCAACTACTAGAAAGACCCTTTCTGCTATAGTGGGAGGTTAAAATTTCATGTTCTGAAGCTTTCCTGAAAAGTTATGGCACAATGCACAAAAACGCTTTTCAGCCTGAGATAAGGTGGGTTTCGGAACGCCAAACATAAAAGTGTTGATAACTTTTGAAAAACACTTCAGACAGCTTAGATTTGATGTGCAACTACTAGAAAGACCCTTTCTGCTATAGTGGGAGGTTAAAATTTCATGTTCTGAAGCTTCCCTGAAAAGTTATGGCACAATGCACAAAAACGCTTTTCAGCCTGAGATAAGGTGGGTTTCGGAACGCCAAACATAAAAGTGTTGATAACTTTCGAAAAACACTTCAGACAGCTTAGATTTGATGTGCACCTACTAGAAAGACCCTTTCTGCTATAGTGGGAGGTTAAAATTTCATGTTCTGAAGCTTCCCTGAAAAGTTATGGCACAATGCGTAAAAACGCTTTTCAGCCTGAGATAAGGTGGGTTTCGGAACGCCAAACATAAAAGTGTTGATAACTTTCGAAAAACACTTCAGACAGTTTAGATTTGATGTGCAACTACTAGAAAGACCCTTTCTGCTATAGTGGGAGGTTAAAATTTCATGTTCTGAAGCTTCCCTGAAAAGTTATGGCACAATGCACAAAAACGCTTTTCAGCCTGAGATAAGGTGGGTTTCGGAACGCCAAACATAAAAGTGTTGATAACTTTGGAAAAACACTTCAGACAGTTTAGATTTGATGTGCAACTACTAGAAAGACCCTTTCTGCTATAGTGGGAGGTTAAAATTTCATGTTCTGAAGCTTTCCTGAAAAGTTATGGCACAATGCACAAAAACGCTTTTCAGCCTGAGATAAGGTGGGTTTCGGAACGCCAAACATAAAAGTGTTGATAACTTTTGAAAAACACTTCAGACAGCTTAGATTTGATGTGCAACTACTAGAAAGACCCTTTCTGCTATAGTGGGAGGTTAAAATTTCATGTTCTGAAGCTTCCCTGAAAAGTTATGGCACAATGCACAAAAACGCTTTTCAGCCTGAGATAAGGTGGGTTTCGGAACGCCAAACATAAAAGTGTTGATAACTTTTGAAAAACACTTCAGACAGCTTAGATTTGATGTGCAACTACTAGAAAGACCCTTTCTGCTATAGTGGGAGGTTAAAATTTCATGTTCTGAAGCTTCCCTGAAAAGTTATGGCACAATGCACAAAAACGCTTTTCAGCCTGAGATAAGGTGGGTTTCGGAACGCCAAACATAAAAGTGTTGATAACTTTGGAAAAACACTTCAGACAGTTTAGATTTGATGTGCAACTACTAGAAAGACCCTTTCTGCTATAGTGGGAGGTTAAAATTTCATGTTCTGAAGGTTCCCTGAAAAGTTATGGCACAATGCACAAAAACGCTTTTCAGCCTGAGATAAGGTGGGTTTCGGAACGCCAAACATAAAAGTGTTGATAACTTTCGAAAAACACTTCAGAGAGCTTAGATTTGATGTGCACCTACTAGAAAGACCCTTTCTGCTATAGTGGGAGGTTAAAATTTCATGTTCTGAAGCTTCCCTGAAAAGTTATGGCACAATGCGTAAAAACGCTTTTCAGCCTGAGATAAGGTGGGTTTCGGAACGCCAAACATAAAAGTGTTGATAACTTTGGAAAAACACTTCAGACAGTTTAGATTTGATGTGCAACTACTAGAAAGACCCTTTCTGCTATAGTGGGAGGTTAAAATTTCATGTTCTGAAGCTTTCCTGAAAAGTTATGGCACAATGCACAAAAACGCTTTTCAGCCTGAGATAAGGTGGGTTTCGGAACGCCAAACATAAAAGTGTTAATAACTTTTGAAAAACACTTCAGACAGCTTAGATTTGATGTGCAACTACTAGAAAGACCCTTTCTGCTATAGTGGGAGGTTAAAATTTCATGTTTTGAAGCTTCCCTGAAAAGTTATGGCACAATGCACAAAAACGCTTTTCAGCCTGAGATAAGGTGGGTTTCGGAACGCCAAACATAAAAGTGTTGATAACTTTGGAAAAACACTTCAGACAGCTTAGATTTGATGTGCACCTACTAGAAAGACCCTTTCTGCTATAGTGGGAGGTTAAAATTTCATGTTCTGAAGCTTCCCTGAAAAGTTATGGCACAATGCACAAAAACGCTTTTCAGCCTGAGATAAGGTGGGTTTCGGAACGCCAAACATAAAAGTGTTGATAACTTTCGAAAAACACTTCAGAGAGCTTAGATTTGATGTGCACCTACTAGAAAGACCCTTTCTGCTATAGTGGGAGGTTAAAATTTCATGTTCTGAAGCTTCCCTGAAAAGTTATGGCACAATGCGTAAAAACGCTTTTCAGCCTGAGATAAGGTGGGTTTCGGAACGCCAAACATAAAAGTGTTGATAACTTTTGAAAAACACTTCAGACAGTTTAGATTTGATGTGCAACTACTAGAAAGACCCTTTCTGCTATAGTGGGAGGTTAAAATTTCATGTTCTGAAGCTTTCCTGAAAAGTTATGGCACAATGCACAAAAACGCTTTTCAGCCTGAGATAAGGTGTGTTTCGGAACGCCAAACATAAAAGTGTTGATAACTTTTGAAAAACACTTCAGACAGCTTAGATTTGATGTGCAACTACTAGAAAGACCCTTTCTGCTATAGTGGGAGGTTAAAATTTCATGTTCTGAAGCTTCCCTGAAAAGTTATGGCACAATGCACAAAAACGCTTTTCAGCCTGAGATAAGGTGGGTTTCGGAACGCCAAACATAAAAGTGTTGATAACTTTCGAAAAACACTTCAGACAGCTTAGATTTGATGTGCACCTACTAGAAAGACCCTTTCTGCTATAGTGGGAGGTTAAAATTTCATGTTCTGAAGCTTCCCTGAAAAGTTATGGCACAATGCGTAAAAACGCTTTTCAGCCTGAGATAAGGTGGGTTTCGGAACGCCAAACATAAAAGTGTTGATAACTTTGGAAAAACACTTCAGACAGTTTAGATTTGATGTGCAACTACTAGAAAGACCCTTTCTGCTATAGTGGGAGGTTAAAATTTCATGTTCTGAAGCTTCCCTGAAAAGTTATGGCACATTGCACAAAAACGCTTTTCAGCCTGAGATAAGGTGGGTTTCGGAACGCCAAACATCAAAGTGTTGATAACTTTGGAAAACCTCTTCAGACAGTTTAGATTTGATGTGCAACTACTAGAAAGACCCTTTCTGCTATAGTGGGAGGTTAAAATTTCATGTTCTGAAGCTTTCCTGAAAAGTTATGGCACAATGCACAAAAACGCTTTTCAGCCTGAGATAAGGTGGGTTTCGGAACGCCAAACATAAAAGTGTTGATAACTTTTGAAAAACACTTCAGACAGCTTAGATTTGATGTGCAACTACTAGAAAGACCCTTTCTGCTATAGTGGGAGGTTAAAATTTCATGTTCTGAAGCTTCCCTGAAAAGTTATGGCACAATGCACAAAAACGCTTTTCAGCCTGAGATAAGGTGGGTTTCGGAACGCCAAACATAAAAGTGTTGATAACTTTGGAAAAACACTTCAGACAGTTTAGATTTGATGTGCAACTACTAGAAAGACCCTTTCTGCTATAGTGGGAGGTTAAAATTTCATGTTCTGAAGCTTCCCTGAAAAGTTATGGCACAATCCACAAAAACGCTTTTCAGCCTGAGATAAGGTGGGTTTCGGAACGCCAAACATAAAAGTGTTGATAACTTTGGAAAAACACTTCAGACAGTTTAGATTTGATGTGCAACTACTAGAAAGACCCTTTCTGCTATAGTGGGAGGTTAAAATTTCATGTTCTGAAGGTTCCCTGAAAAGTTATGGCACAATGCACAAAAACGCTTTTCAGCCTGAGATAAGGTGGGTTTCGGAACGCCAAACATAAAAGTGTTAATAACTTTGGAAAAACACTTCAGACAGTTTAGATTTGATGTGCAACTACTAGAAAGACCCTTTCTGCTATAGTGGGAGGTTAAAATTTCATGTTCTGAAGCTTCCCTGAAAAGTTATGGCACAATGCACAAAAACGCTTTTCAGCCTGAGATAAGGTGGGTTTCGGAACGCCAAACATAAAAGTGTTGATAACTTTCGAAAAACACTTCAGAGAGCTTAGATTTGATGTGCACCTACTAGAAAGACCCTTTCTGCTATAGTGGGAGGTTAAAATTTCATGTTCTGAAGCTTCCCTGAAAAGTTATGGCACAATGCGTAAAAACGCTTTTCAGCCTGAGATAAGGTGGGTTTCGGAACGCCAAACATAAAAGTGTTGATAACTTTGGAAAAACACTTCAGACAGTTTAGATTTGATGTGCAACTACTAGAAAGACCCTTTCTGCTATAGTGGGAGGTTAAAATTTCATGTTCTGAAGCTTTCCTGAAAAGTTATGGCACAATGCACAAAAACGCTTTTCAGCCTGAGATAAGGTGGGTTTCGGAACGCCAAACATAAAAGTGTTGATAACTTTTGAAAAACACTTCAGACAGCTTAGATTTGATGTGCAACTACTAGAAAGACCCTTTCTGCTATAGTGGGAGGTTAAAATTTCATGTTCTGAAGCTTCCCTGAAAAGTTATGGCACAATGCACAAAAACGCTTTTCAGCCTGAGATAAGGTGGGTTTCGGAACGCCAAACATAAAAGTGTTAATAACTTTGGAAAAACACTTCAGACAGTTTAGATTTGATGTGCAACTACTAGAAAGACCCTTTCTGCTATAGTGGGAGGTTAAAATTTCATGTTCTGAAGCTTCCCTGAAAAGTTATGGCACAATGCACAAAAACGCTTTTCAGCCTGAGATAAGGTGGGTTTCGGAACGCCAAACATAAAAGTGTTGATAACTTTGGAAAAACACTTCAGAGAGCTTAGATTTGATGTGCACCTACTAGAAAGACCCTTTCTGCTATAGTGGGAGGTTAAAATTTCATGTTCTGAAGCTTCCCTGAAAAGTTATGGCACAATGCGTAAAAACGCTTTTCAGCCTGAGATAAGGTGGGTTTCGGAACGCCAAACATAAAAGTGTTGATAACTTTGGAAAAACACTTCAGACAGTTTAGATTTGATGTGCAACTACTAGAAAGACCCTTTCTGCTATAGTGGGACGTTAAAATTTCATGTTCTGAAGCTTTCCTGAAAAGTTATGGCACAATGCACAAAAACGCTTTTCAGCCTGAGATAAGGTGGGTTTCGGAACGCCAAACATAAAAGTTTTGATAACTTTTGAAAAACACTTCAGACAGCTTAGATTTGATGTGCAACTACTAGAAAGACCCTTTCTGCTATAGTGGGAGGTTAAAATTTCATGTTCTGAAGCTTCCCTGAAAAGTTATGGCACAATGCGTAAAAACGCTTTTCAGCCTGAGATAAGGTGGGTTTCGGAACGCCAAACATAAAAGTGTTGATAACTTTGGAAAAACACTTCAGACAGTTTAGATTTGATGTGCAACTACTAGAAAGACCCTTTCTGCTATAGTGGGACGTTAAAATTTCATGTTCTGAAGCTTTCCTGAAAAGTTATGGCACAATGCACAAAAACGCTTTTCAGCCTGAGATAAGGTGGGTTTCGGAACGCCAAACATAAAAGTGTTGATAACTTTTGAAAAACACTTCAGACAGCTTAGATTTGATGTGCAACTACTAGAAAGACCCTTTCTGCTATAGTGGGAGGTTAAAATTTCATGTTCTGAAGCTTCCCTGAAAAGTTATGGTACAATGCACAAAAACGCTTTTCAGCCTGAGATAAGGTGGGTTTCGGAACGCCAAACATAAAAGTGTTGATAACTTTTGCAAAACACTTCAGACAGCTTAGATTTGATGTGCAACTACTAGAAAGACCCTTTCTGCTATAGTGGGAGGTTAAAATTTCATGTTTTGAAGCTTCCCTGAAAAGTTATGGCACAATGCACAAAAACGCTTTTCAGCCTGAGATAAGGTGGGTTTCGGAACGCCAAACATAAAAGTGTTGATAACTTTCGAAAAACACTTCAGACAGCTTAGATTTGATGTGCACCTACTAGAAAGACCCTTTCTGCTATAGTGGGAGGTTAAAATTTCATGTTCTGAAGCTTCCCTGAAAAGTTATGGCACAATGCACAAAAACGCTTTTCAGCCTGAGATAAGGTGGGTTTCGGAACGCCAAACATAAAAGTGTTGATAACTTTCGAAAAACACTTCAGAGAGCTTAGATTTGATGTGCACCTACTAGAAAGACCCTTTCTGCTATAGTGGGAGGTTAAAATTTCATGTTCTGAAGCTTCCCTGAAAAGTTATGGCACAATGCGTAAAAACGCTTTTCAGCCTGAGATAAGGTGGGTTTCGGAACGCCAAACATAAAAGTGTTGATAACTTTTGAAAAACACTTCAGACAGTTTAGATTTGATGTGCAACTACTAGAAAGACCCTTTCTGCTATAGTGGGAGGTTAAAATTTCATGTTCTGAAGCTTTCCTGAAAAGTTATGGCACAGCGCACAAAAACGCTTTTCAGCCTGAGATAAGGTGGGTTTCGGAACGCCAAACATAAAAGTGTTGATAACTTTTGAAAAACACTTCAGACAGCTTAGATTTGATGTGCAACTACTAGAAAGACCCTTTCTGCTATAGTGGGAGGTTAAAATTTCATGTTCTGAAGCTTCCCTGAAAAGTTATGGCACAATGCACAAAAACGCTTTTCAGCCTGAGATAAGGTGGGTTTCGGAACGCCAAACATAAAAGTGTTGATAACTTTCGAAAAACACTTCAGACAGCTTAGATTTGATGTGCACCTACTAGAAAGACCCTTTCTGCTATAGTGGGAGGTTAAAATTTCATGTTCTGAAGCTTCCCTGAAAAGTTATGGCACAATGCGTAAAAACGCTTTTCAGCCTGAGATAAGGTGGGTTTCGGAACGCCAAACATAAAAGTGTTGATAACTTTGGAAAAACACTTCAGACAGTTTAGATTTGATGTGCAACTACTAGAAAGACCCTTTCTGCTATAGTGGGAGGTTAAAATTTCATGTTCTGAAGCTTCCCTGAAAAGTTATGGCACAATGCACAAAAACGCTTTTCAGCCTGAGATAAGGTGGGTTTCGGAACGCCAAACATAAAAGTGTTGATAACTTTGGAAAAACACTTCAGACAGTTTAGATTTGATGTGCAACTACTAGAAAGACCCTTTCTGCTATAGTGGGAGGTTAAAATTTCATGTTCTGAAGCTTTCCTGAAAAGTTATGGCACAATGCACAAAAACGCTTTTCAGCCTGAGATAAGGTGGGTTTCGGAACGCCAAACATAAAAGTGTTGATAACTTTTGAAAAACACTTCAGACAGCTTAGATTTGATGTGCAACTACTAGAAAGACCCTTTCTGCTATAGTGGGAGGTTAAAATTTCATGTTCTGAAGCTTCCCTGAAAAGTTATGGCACAATGCGTAAAAACGCTTTTCAGCCTGAGATAAGGTGGGTTTCGGAACGCCAAACATAAAAGTGTTGATAACTTTCGAAAAACACTTCAGACAGCTTAGATTTGATGTGCACCTACTAGAAAGACCCTTTCTGCTATAGTGGGAGGTTAAAATTTCATGTTCTGAAGCTTCCCTGAAAAGTTATGGCACAATGCGTAAAAACGCTTTTCAGCCTGAGATAAGGTGGGTTTCGGAACGCCAAACATAAAAGTGTTGATAACTTTGGAAAAACACTTCAGACAGTTTAGATTTGATGTGCAACTACTAGAAAGACCCTTTCTGCTATAGTGGGAGGTTAAAATTTCATGTTCTGAAGCTTCCCTGAAAAGTTATGGCACAATGCACAAAAACGCTTTTCAGCCTGAGATAAGGTGGGTTTCGGAACGCCAAACATAAAAGTGTTGATAACTTTGGAAAAACACTTCAGACCGTTTAGATTTGATGTGCAACTACTAGAAAGACCCTTTCTGCTATAGTGGGAGGTTAAAATTTCATGTTCTGAAGCTTCCCTGAAAAGTTATGGCACAATGCACAAAAACGCTTTTCAGCCTGAGATAAGGTGGGTTTCGGAACGCCAAACATAAAAGTGTTGATAACTTTTGAAAAACACTTCAGACAGCTTAGATTTGATGTGCAACTACTAGAAAGACCCTTTCTGCTATAGTGGGAGGTTAAAATTTCATGTTCTGAAGCTTCCCTGAAAAGTTATGGCACAATGCGTAAAAACGCTTTTCAGCCTGAGATAAGGTGGGTTTCGGAACGCCAAACATAAAAGTGTTGATAACTTTGGAAAAACACTTCAGACAGTTTAGATTTGATGTGCAACTACTAGAAAGACCCTTTCTGCTATAGTGGGAGGTTAAAATTTCATGTTCTGAAGCTTTCCTGAAAAGTTATGGCACAATGCACAAAAACGCTTTTCAGCCTGAGATAAGGTGGGTTTCGGAACGCCAAACATAAAAGTGTTGATAACTTTTGAAAAACAATTCAGACAGCTTAGATTTGATGTGCAACTACTAGAAAGACCCTTTCTGCTATAGTGGGAGGTTAAAATTTCAATTTCTGAAGCTTCCCTGAAAAGTTATGGCACAATGCACAAAAACGCTTTTCAGCCTGAGATAAGGTGGGTTTCGGAACGCCAAACATAAAAGTGTTGATAACTTTGGAAAAACACTTCAGACAGTTTAGATTTGATGTGCAACTACTAGAAAGACCCTTTCTGCTATAGTGGGAGGTTAAAATTTCATGTTCTGAAGCTTTCCTGAAAAGTTATGGCACAATGCACAAAAACGCTTTTCAGCCTGAGATAAGGTGGGTTTCGGAACGCCAAACATAAAAGTGTTGATAACTTTTGAAAAACACTTCAGACAGCTTAGATTTGATGTGCAACTACTAGAAAGACCCTTTCTGCTATAGTGGGAGGTTAAAATTTCATGTTCTGAAGCTTCCCTGAAAAGTTATGGCACAATGCGTAAAAACGCTTTTCAGCCTGAGATAAGGTGGGTTTCGGAACGCCAAACATAAAAGTGTTGATAACTTTCGAAAAACACTTCAGACAGCTTAGATTTGATGTGCACCTACTAGAAAGACCCTTTCTGCTATAGTGGGAGGTTAAAATTTCATGTTCTGAAGCTTCCCTGAAAAGTTATGGCACAATGCGTAAAAACGCTTTTCAGCCTGAGATAAGGTGGGTTTCGGAACGCCAAACATAAAAGTGTTGATAACTTTGGAAAAACACTTCAGACAGTTTAGATTTGATGTGCAACTACTAGAAAGACCCTTTCTGCTATAGTGGGAGGTTAAAATTTCATGTTCTGAAGCTTCCCTGAAAAGTTATGGCACAATGCACAAAAACGCTTTTCAGCCAGGATAAGGTGGGTTTCGGAACGCCAAACATAAAAGTGTTGATAACTTTGGAAAAACACTTCAGACCGTTTAGATTTGATGTGCAACTACTAGAAAGACCCTTTCTGCTATAGTGGGAGGTTAAAATTTCATGTTCTGAAGCTTCCCTGAAAAGTTATGGCACAATGCACAAAAACGCTTTTCAGCCTGAGATAAGGTGGGTTTCGGAACGCCAAACATAAAAGTGTTGATAACTTTTGAAAAACACTTCAGACAGCTTAGATTTGATGTGCAACTACTAGAAAGACCCTTTCTGCTATAGTGGGAGGTTAAAATTTCATGTTCTGAAGCTTCCCTGAAAAGTTATGGCACAATGCGTAAAAACGCTTTTCAGCCTGAGATAAGGTGGGTTTCGGAACGCCAAACATAAAAGTGTTGATAACTTTGGAAAAACACTTCAGACAGTTTAGATTTGATGTGCAACTACTAGAAAGACCCTTTCTGCTATAGTGGGAGGTTAAAATTTCATGTTCTGAAGCTTTCCTGAAAAGTTATGGCACAATGCACAAAAACGCTTTTCAGCCTGAGATAAGGTGGGTTTCGGAACGCCAAACATAAAAGTGTTGATAACTTTTGAAAAACAATTCAGACAGCTTAGATTTGATGTGCAACTACTAGAAAGACCCTTTCTGCTATAGTGGGAGGTTAAAATTTCATGTTCTGAAGCTTCCCTGAAAAGTTATGGCACAATGCACAAAAACGCTTTTCAGCCTGAGATAAGGTGGGTTTCGGAACGCCAAACATAAAAGTGTTGATAACTTTGGAAAAACACTTCAGACAGTTTAGATTTGATGTGCAACTACTAGAAAGACCCTTTCTGCTATAGTGGGAGGTTAAAATTTCATGTTCTGAAGCTTTCCTGAAAAGTTATGGCACAATGCACAAAAACGCTTTTCAGCCTGAGATAAGGTGGGTTTCGGAACGCCAAACATAAAAGTGTTGATAACTTTGGAAAAACACTTCAGACAGTTTAGATTTGATGTGCAACTACTAGAAAGACCCTTTCTGCTATAGTGGGAGGTTAAAATTTCATGTTCTGAAGCTTCCCTGAAAAGTTATGGCACAATGCACAAAAACGCTTTTCAGCCTGAGATAAGGTGGGTTTCGGAACGCCAAACATAAAAGTGTTGATAACTTTGGAAAAACACTTCAGACAGTTTAGATTTGATGTGCACCTACTAGAAAGACCCTTTCTGCTATAGTGGGAGGTTAAAATTTCATGTTCTGAAGCTTCCCTGAAAAGTTATGGCACAATGCGTAAAAACGCTTTTCAGCCTGAGATAAGGTGGGTTTCGGAACGCCAAACATAAAAGTGTTGATAACTTTGGAAAAACACTTCAGACAGTTTAGATTTGATGTGCAACTACTAGAAAGACCCTTTCTGCTATAGTGGGAGGTTAAAATTTCATGTTCTGAAGCTTCCCTGAAAAGTTATGGCACAATGCACAAAAACGCTTTTCAGCCTGAGATAAGGTGGGTTTCGGAACGCCAAACATAAAAGTGTTAATAACTTTGGAAAAACACTTCAGACAGTTTAGATTTGATGTGCAACTACTAGAAAGACCCTTTCTGCTATAGTGGGAGGTTAAAATTTCATGTTCTGAAGCTTCCCTGAAAAGTTATGGCACAATGCACAAAAACGCTTTTCAGCCTGAGATAAGGTGGGTTTCGGAACGCCAAACATAAAAGTGTTGATAACTTTCGAAAAACACTTCAGAGAGCTTAGATTTGATGTGCACCTACTAGAAAGACCCTTTCTGCTATAGTGGGAGGTTAAAATTTCATGTTCTGAAGCTTCCCTGAAAAGTTATGGCACAATGCGTAAAAACGCTTTTCAGCCTGAGATAAGGTGGGTTTCGGAACGCCAAACATAAAAGTGTTGATAACTTTGGAAAAACACTTCAGACAGTTTAGATTTGATGTGCAACTACTAGAAAGACCCTTTCTGCTATAGTGGGAGGTTAAAATTTCATGTTCTGAAGCTTTCCTGAAAAGTTATGGCACAATGCACAAAAACGCTTTTCAGCCTGAGATAAGGTGGGTTTCGGAACGCCAAACATAAAAGTGTTGATAACTTTTGAAAAACACTTCAGACAGCTTAGATTTGATGTGCAACTACTAGAAAGACCCTTTCTGCTATAGTGGGAGGTTAAAATTTCATGTTCTGAAGCTTCCCTGAAAAGTTATGGCACAATGCACAAAAACGCTTTTCAGCCTGAGATAAGGTGGGTTTCGGAACGCCAAACATAAAAGTGTTGATAACTTTCGAAAAACACTTCAGACAGCTTAGATTTGATGTGCACCTACTAGAAAGACCCTTTCTGCTATAGTGGGAGGTTAAAATTTCATGTTCTGAAGCTTCCCTGAAAAGTTATGGCACAATGCGTAAAAACGCTTTTCAGCCTGAGATAAGGTGGGTTTCGGAACGCCAAACATAAAAGTGTTGATAACTTTGGAAAAACACTTCAGACAGTTTAGATTTGATGTGCAACTACTAGAAAGACCCTTTCTGCTATAGTGGGAGGTTAAAATTTCATGTTCTGAAGCTTTCCTGAAAAGTTATGGCACAATGCACAAAAACGCTTTTCAGCCTGAGATAAGGTGGGTTTCGGAACGCCAAACATAAAAGTGTTGATAACTTTTGAAAAACACTTCAGACAGCTTAGATTTGATGTGCAACTACTAGAAAGACCCTTTCTGCTATAGTGGGAGGTTAAAATTTCATGTTTTGAAGCTTCCCTGAAAAGTTATGGCACAATGCACAAAAACGCTTTTCAGCCTGAGATAAGGTGGGTTTCGGAACGCCAAACATAAAAGTGTTGATAACTTTCGAAAAACACTTCAGAGAGCTTAGATTTGATGTGCACCTACTAGAAAGACCCTTTCTGCTATAGTGGGAGGTTAAAATTTCATGTTCTGAAGCTTCTCTGAAAAGTTATGGCACAATGCGTAAAAACGCTTTTCAGCCTGAGATAAGGTGGGTTTCGGAACGCCAAACATAAAAGTGTTGATAACTTTGGAAAAACACTTCAGACAGTTTAGATTTGATGTGCAACTACTAGAAAGACCCTTTCTGCTATAGTGGGAGGTTAAAATTTCATGTTCTGAAGCTTTCCTGAAAAGTTATGGCACAATGCACAAAAACGCTTTTCAGCCTGAGATAAGGTGGGTTTCGGAACGCCAAACATAAAAGTGTTGATAACTTTTGAAAAACACTTCAGACAGCTTAGATTTGATGTGCAACTACTAGAAAGACCCTTTCTGCTATAGTGGGAGGTTAAAATTTCATGTTCTGAAGCTTTCCTGAAAAGTTATGGCACAATGCACAAAAACGCTTTTCAGCCTGAGATAAGGTGGGTTTCGGAACGCCAAACATAAAAGTGTTGATAACTTTTGAAAAACACTTCAGACAGCTTAGATTTGATGTGCAACTACTAGAAAGACCCTTTCTGCTATAGTGGGAGGTTAAAATTTCATGTTTTGAAGCTTCCCTGAAAAGTTATGGCACAATGCACAAAAACGCTTTTCAGCCTGAGATAAGGTGGGTTTCGGAACGCCAAACATAAAAGTGTTGATAACTTTGGAAAAACACTTCAGAGAGCTTAGATTTGATGTGCACCTACTAGAAAGACCCTTTCTGCTATAGTGGGAGGTTAAAATTTCATGTTCTGAAGCTTCCCTGAAAAGTTATGGCACAATGCGTAAAAACGCTTTTCAGCCTGAGATAAGGTGGGTTTCGGAACGCCAAACATAAAAGTGTTGATAACTTTGGAAAAACACTTCAGACAGTTTAGATTTGATGTGCAACTACTAGAAAGACCCTTTCTGCTATAGTGGGAGGTTAAAATTTCATGTTCTGAAGCTTTCCTGAAAAGTTATGGCACAATGCACAAAAACGCTTTTCAGCCTGAGATAAGGTGGGTTTCGGAACGCCAAACATAAAAGTGTTGATAACTTTTGAAAAACACTTCAGACAGCTTAGATTTGATGTGCAACTACTAGAAAGACCCTTTCTGCTATAGTGGGAGGTTAAAATTTCATGTTCTGAAGCTTCCCTGAAAAGTTATGGCACAATGCACAAAAACGCTTTTCAGCCTGAGATAAGGTGGGTTTCGGAACGCCAAACATAAAAGTGTTGATAACTTTCGAAAAACACTTCAGACAGCTTAGATTTGATGTGCAACTACTAGAAAGACCCTTTCTGCTATAGTGGGAGGTTAAAATTTCATGTTCTGAAGCTTCCCTGAAAAGTTATGGCACAATGCACAAAAACGCTTTTCAGCCTGAGATAAGGTGGGTTTCGGAACGCCAAACATAAAAGTGTTGATAACTTTCGAAAAACACTTCAGACAGCTTAGATTTGATGTGCACCTACTAGAAAGACCCTTTCTGCTATAGTGGGAGGTTAAAATGTCATGTTCTGAAGCTTCCCTGAAAAGTTATGGCACAATGCGTAAAAACGCTTTTCAGCCTGAGATAAGGTGGGTTTCGGAACGCCAAACATAAAAGTGTTGATAACTTTGGAAAAACACTTCAGACAGTTTAGATTTGATGTGCAACTACTAGAAAGACCCTTTCTGCTATAGTGGGAGGTTAAAATTTCATGTTCTGAAGCTTTCCTGAAAAGTTATGGCACAATGCACAAAAACGCTTTTCAGCCTGAGATAAGGTGGGTTTCGGAACGCCAAACATAAAAGTGTTGATAACTTTTGAAAAACACTTCAGACAGCTTAGATTTGATGTGCAACTACTAGAAAGACCCTTTCTGCTATAGTGGGAGGTTAAAATTTCATGTTTTGAAGCTTCCCTGAAAAGTTATGGCACAATGCACAAAAACGCTTTTCAGCCTGAGATAAGGTGGGTTTCGGAACGCCAAACATAAAAGTGTTGATAACTTTCGAAAAACACTTCAGAGAGCTTAGATTTGATGTGCACCTACTAGAAAGACCCTTTCTGCTATAGTGGGAGGTTAAAATTTCATGTTCTGAAGCTTCCCTGAAAAGTTATGGCACAATGCGTAAAAACGCTTTTCAGCCTGAGATAAGGTGGGTTTCGGAACGCCAAACATAAAAGTGTTGATAACTTTGGAAAAACACTTCAGACAGTTTAGATTTGATGTGCAACTACTAGAAAGACCCTTTCTGCTATAGTGGGAGGTTAAAATTTCATGTTCTGAAGCTTTCCTGAAAAGTTATGGCACAATGCACAAAAACGCTTTTCAGCCTGAGATAAGGTGGGTTTCGGAACGCCAAACATAAAAGTGTTGATAACTTTTGAAAAACACTTCAGACAGCTTAGATTTGATGTGCAACTACTAGAAAGACCCTTTCTGCTATAGTGGGAGGTTAAAATTTCATGTTCTGAAGCTTCCCTGAAAAGTTATGGCACAATGCACAAAAACGCTTTTCAGCCTGAGATAAGGTGGGTTTCGGAACGCCAAACATAAAAGTGTTGATAACTTTCGAAAAACACTTCAGACAGCTTAGATTTGATGTGCACCTACTAGAAAGACCCTTTCTGCTATAGTGGGAGGTTAAAATTTCATGTTCTGAAGCTTCCCTGAAAAGTTATGGCACAATGCGTAAAAACGCTTTTCAGCCTGAGATAAGGTGGGTTTCGGAACGCCAAACATAAAAGTGTTGATAACTTTTGAAAAACACTTCAGACAGTTTAGATTTGATGTGCAACTACTAGAAAGACCCTTTCTGCTATAGTGGGAGGTTAAAATTTCATGTTCTGAAGCTTCCCTGAAAAGTTATGGCACAATGCGTAAAAACGCTTTTCAGCCTGAGATAAGGTGGGTTTCGGAACGCCAAACATAAAAGTGTTGATAACTTTGGAAAAACACTTCAGACAGTTTAGATTTGATGTGCAACTACTAGAAAGACCCTTTCTGCTATAGTGGGAGGTTAAAATTTCATGTTCTGAAGCTTTCCTGAAAAGTTATGGCACAATGCACAAAAACGCTTTTCAGCCTGAGATAAGGTGGGTTTCGGAACGCCAAACATAAAAGTGTTGATAACTTTTGAAAAACACTTCAGACAGCTTAGATTTGATGTGCAACTACTAGAAAGACCCTTTCTGCTATAGTGGGAGGTTAAAATTTCATGTTCTGAAGCTTCCCTGAAAAGTTATGGCACAATGCACAAAAACGCTTTTCAGCCTGAGATAAGGTGGGTTTCGGAACGCCAAACATAAAAGTGTTGATAACTTTGGAAAAACACTTCAGACAGTTTAGATTTGATGTGCAACTACTAGAAAGACCCTTTCTGCTATAGTGGGAGGTTAAAATTTCATGTTCTGAAGCTTCCCTGAAAAGTTATGGCACAATGCACAAAAACGCTTTTCAGCCTGAGATAAGGTGGGTTTCGGAACGCCAAACATAAAAGTGTTGATAACTTTGGAAAAACACTTCAGACAGTTTCGATTTGATGTGCAACTACTAGAAAGACCCTTTCTGCTATAGTGGGAGGTTAAAATTTCATGTTCTGAAGCTTTCCTGAAAAGTTATGGCACAATGCACAAAAACGCTTTTCAGCCTGAGATAAGGTGGGTTTCGGAACGCCAAACATAAAAGTGTTGATAACTTTTGAAAAACACTTCAGACAGCTTAGATTTGATGTGCAACTACTAGAAAGACCCTTTCTGCTATAGTGGGAGGTTAAAATTTCATGTTCTGAAGCTTCCCTGAAAAGTTATGGCACAATGCACAAAAACGCTTTTCAGCCTGAGATAAGGTGGGTTTCGGAACGCCAAACATAAAAGTGTTGATAACTTTGGAAAAACACTTCAGACAGTTTAGATTTGATGTGCAACTACTAGAAAGACCCTTTCTGCTATAGTGGGAGGTTAAAATTTCATGTTCTGAAGCTTCCCTGAAAAGTTATGGCACAATGCACAAAAACGCTTTTCAGCCTGAGATAAGGTGGGTTTCGGAACGCCAAACATAAAAGTGTTGATAACTTTGGAAAAACACTTCAGACAGTTTAGATTTGATGTGCAACTACTAGAAAGACCCTTTCTGCTATAGTGGGAGGTTAAAATTTCATGTTCTGAAGCTTCCCTGAAAAGTTATGGCACAATGCACAAAAACGCTTTTCAGCCTGAGATAAGGTGGGTTTCGGAACGCCAAACATAAAAGTGTTAATAACTTTGGAAAAACACTTCAGACAGTTTAGATTTGATGTGCAACTACTAGAAAGACCCTTTCTGCTATAGTGGGAGGTTAAAATTTCATGTTCTGAAGCTTCCCTGAAAAGTTATGGCACAATGCACAAAAACGCTTTTCAGCCTGAGATAAGGTGGGTTTCGGAACGCCAAACATAAAAGTGTTGATAACTTTCGAAAAACACTTCAGAGAGCTTAGATTTGATGTGCACCTACTAGAAAGACCCTTTCTGCTATAGTGGGAGGTTAAAATTTCATGTTCTGAAGCTTCCCTGAAAAGTTATGGCACAATGCGTAAAAACGCTTTTCAGCCTGAGATAAGGTGGGTTTCGGAACGCCAAACATAAAAGTGTTGATAACTTTGGAAAAACACTTCAGACAGTTTAGATTTGATGTGCAACTACTAGAAAGACCCTTTCTGCTATAGTGGGAGGTTAAAATTTCATGTTCTGAAGCTTTCCTGAAAAGTTATGGCACAATGCACAAAAACGCTTTTCAGCCTGAGATAAGGTGGGTTTCGGAACGCCAAACATAAAAGTGTTGATAACTTTTGAAAAACACTTCAGACAGCTTAGATTTGATGTGCAACTACTAGAAAGACCCTTTCTGCTAAAGTGGGAGGTTAAAATTTCATGTTCTGAAGCTTCCCTGAAAAGTTATGGCACAATGCACAAAAACGCTTTTCAGCCTGAGATAAGGTGGGTTTCGGAACGCCAAACATAAAAGTGTTGATAACTTTGGAAAAACACTTCAGACAGTTTAGATTTGATGTGCAACTACTAGAAAGACCCTTTCTGCTATAGTGGGAGGTTAAAATTTCATGTTCTGAAGCTTTCCTGAAAAGTTATGGCACAATGCACAAAAACGCTTTTCAGCCTGAGATAAGGTGGGTTTCGGAACGCCAAACATAAAAGTGTTGATAACTTTGGAAAAACACTTCAGACAGTTTAGATTTGATGTGCAACTACTAGAAAGACCCTTTCTGCTATAGTGGGAGGTTAAAATTTCATGTTCTGAAGCTTCCCTGAAAAGTTATGGCACAATGCACAAAAACGCTTTTCAGCCTGAGATAAGGTGGGTTTCGGAACGCCAAACATAAAAGTGTTGATAACTTTCGAAAAACACTTCAGAGAGCTTAGATTTGATGTGCACCTACTAGAAAGACCCTTTCTGCTATAGTGGGAGGTTAAAATTTCATGTTCTGAAGCTTCCCTGAAAAGTTATGGCACAATGCGTAAAAACGCTTTTCAGCCTGAGATAAGGTGGGTTTCGGAACGCCAAACATAAAAGTGTTGATAACTTTGGAAAAACACTTCAGACAGTTTAGATTTGATGTGCAACTACTAGAAAGACCCTTTCTGCTATAGTGGGAGGTTAAAATTTCATGTTCTGAAGCTTTCCTGAAAAGTTATGGCACAATGCACAAAAACGCTTTTCAGCCTGAGATAAGGTGGGTTTCGGAACGCCAAACATAAAAGTGTTGATAACTTTTGAAAAACACTTCAGACAGCTTAGATTTGATGTGCAACTACTAGAAAGACCCTTTCTGCTATAGTGGGAGGTTAAAATTTCATGTTCTGAAGCTTCCCTGAAAAGTTATGGCACAATGCACAAAAACGCTTTTCAGCCTGAGATAAGGTGGGTTTCGGAACGCCAAACATAAAAGTGTTAATAACTTTGGAAAAACACTTCAGACAGTTTAGATTTGATGTGCAACTACTAGAAAGACCCTTTCTGCTATAGTGGGAGGTTAAAATTTCATGTTCTGAAGCTTCCCTGAAAAGTTATGGCACAATGCACAAAAACGCTTTTCAGCCTGAGATAAGGTGGGTTTCGGAACGCCAAACATAAAAGTGTTGATAACTTTCGAAAAACACTTCAGAGAGCTTAAATTTGATGTGCACCTACTAGAAAGACCCTTTCTGCTATAGTGGGAGGTTAAAATTTCATGTTCTGAAGCTTCCCTGAAAAGTTATGGCACAATGCGTAAAAGCGCTTTTCAGCCTGAGATAAGGTGGGTTTCGGAACGCCAAACATAAAAGTGTTGATAACTTTGGAAAAACACTTCAGACAGTTTAGATTTGTTGTGCAACTACTAGAAAGACCCTTTCTGCTATAGTGGGAGGTTAAAATTTCATGTTCTGAAGCTTTCCTGAAAAGTTATGGCACAATGCACAAAAACGCTTTTCAGCCTGAGATAAGGTGGGTTTCGGAACGCCAAACATAAAAGTGTTGATAACTTTTGAAAAACACTTCAGACAGCTTAGATTTGATGTGCAACTACTAGAAAGACCCTTTCTGCTATAGTGGGAGGTTAAAATTTCATGTTCTGAAGCTTCCCTGAAAAGTTATGGCACAATGCACAAAAACGCTTTTCAGCCTGAGATAAGGTGGGTTTCGGAACGCCAAACATAAAAGTGTTGATAACTTTCGAAAAACACTTCAGACAGCTTAGATTTGATGTGCACCTACTAGAAAGACCCTTTCTGCTATAGTGGGAGGTTAAAATTTCATGTTCTGAAGCTTCCCTGAAAAGTTATGGCACAATGCGTAAAAACGCTTTTCAGCCTGAGATAAGGTGGGTTTCGGAACGCCAAACATAAAAGTGTTGATAACTTTGGAAAAACACTTCAGACAGTTTAGATTTGATGTGCAACTACTAGAAAGACCCTTTCTGCTATAGTGGGAGGTTAAAATTTCATGTTCTGAAGCTTTCCTGAAAAGTTATGGCACAATGCACAAAAACGCTTTTCAGCCTGAGATAAGGTGGGTTTCGGAACGCCAAACATAAAAGTGTTGATAACTTTTGAAAAACACTTCAGACAGCTTAGATTTGATGTGCAACTACTAGAAAGACCCTTTCTGCTATAGTGGGAGGTTAAAATTTCATGTTCTGAAGCTTCCCTGAAAAGTTATGGCACAATGCACAAAAACGCTTTTCAGCCTGAGATAAGGTGGGTTTCGGAACGCCAAACATAAAAGTGTTGATAACTTTCGAAAAACACTTCAGACAGCTTAGATTTGATGTGCACCTACTAGAAAGACCCTTTCTGCTATAGTGGGAGGTTAAAATTTCATGTTCTGAAGCTTCCCTGAAAAGTTATGGCACAATGCGTAAAAACGCTTTTCAGCCTGAGATAAGGTGGGTTTCGGAACGCCAAACATAAAAGTGTTGATAACTTTGGAAAAACACTTCAGACAGTTTAGATTTGATGTGCAACTACTAGAAAGACCCTTTCTGCTATAGTGGGAGGTTAAAATTTCATGTTCTGAAGCTTCCCTGAAAAGTTATGGCACAATGCACAAAAACGCTTTTCAGCCTGAGATAAGGTGGGTTTCGGAACGCCAAACATAAAAGTGTTGATAACTTTGGAAAAACACTTCAGACAGTTTAGATTTGATGTGCAACTACTAGAAAGACCCTTTCTGCTATAGTGGGAGGTTAAAATTTCATGTTCTGAAGCTTTCCTGAAAAGTTATGGCACAATGCACAAAAACGCTTTTCAGCCTGAGATAAGGTGGGTTTCGGAACGCCAAACATAAAAGTGTTGATAACTTTTGAAAAACACTTCAGACAGCTTAGATTTGATGTGCAACTTCTAGAAAGACCCTTTCTGCTATAGTGGGAGGTTAAAATTTCATGTTCTGAAGCTTCCCTGAAAAGTTATGGCACAATGCACAAAAACGCTTTTCAGCCTGAGATAAGGTGGGTTTCGGAACGCCAAACATAAAAGTGTTGATAACTTTGGAAAAACACTTCAGACAGTTTAGATTTGATGTGCAACTACTAGAAAGACCCTTTCTGCTATAGTGGGAGGTTAAAATTTCATGTTCTGAAGCTTCCCTGAAAAGTTATGGCACAATGCACAAAAACGCTTTTCAGCCTGAGATAAGGTGGGTTTCGGAACGCCAAACATAAAAGTGTTGATAACTTTGGAAAAACACTTCAGACAGTTTAGATTTGATGTGCAACTACTAGAAAGACCCTTTCTGCTATAGTGGGAGGTTAAAATTTCATGTTCTGAAGCTTCCCTGAAAAGTTATGGCACAATGCACAAAAACGCTTTTCAGCCTGAGATAAGGTGGGTTTCGGAACGCCAAACATAAAAGTGTTGATAACTTTGGAAAAACACTTCAGACAGTTTAGATTTGATGTGCAACTACTAGAAAGACCCTTTCTGCTATAGTGGGAGGTTAAAATTTCATGTTCTGAAGCTTTCCTGAAAAGTTATGGCACAATGCACAAAAACGCTTTTCAGCCTGAGATAAGGTGGGTTTCGGAACGCCAAACATAAAAGTGTTGATAACTTTTGAAAAACACTTCAGACAGCTTAGATTTGATGTGCAACTACTAGAAAGACCCTTTCTGCTAAAGTGGGAGGTTAAAATTTCATGTTCTGAAGCTTCCCTGAAAAGTTATGGCACAATGCACAAAAACGCTTTTCAGCCTGAGATAAGGTGGGTTTCGGAACGCCAAACATAAAAGTGTTGATAACTTTGGAAAAACACTTCAGACAGTTTAGATTTGATGTGCAACTACTAGAAAGACCCTTTCTGCTATAGTGGGAGGTTAAAATTTCATGTTCTGAAGCTTTCCTGAAAAGTTATGGCACAATGCACAAAAACGCTTTTCAGCCTGAGATAAGGTGGGTTTCGGAACGCCAAACATAAAAGTGTTGATAACTTTGGAAAAACACTTCAGACAGTTTAGATTTGATGTGCAACTACTAGAAAGACCCTTTCTGCTATAGTGGGAGGTTAAAATTTCATGTTCTGAAGCTTCCCTGAAAAGTTATGGCACAATGCACAAAAACGCTTTTCAGCCTGAGATAAGGTGGGTTTCGGAACGCCAAACATAAAAGTGTTGATAACTTTCGAAAAACACTTCAGAGAGCTTAGATTTGATGTGCACCTACTAGAAAGACCCTTTCTGCTATAGTGGGAGGTTAAAATTTCATGTTCTGAAGCTTCCCTGAAAAGTTATGGCACAATGCGTAAAAACGCTTTTCAGCCTGAGATAAGGTGGGTTTCGGAACGCCAAACATAAAAGTGTTGATAACTTTGGAAAAACACTTCAGACAGTTTAGATTTGATGTGCAACTACTAGAAAGACCCTTTCTGCTATAGTGGGAGGTTAAAATTTCATGTTCTGAAGCTTTCCTGAAAAGTTATGGCACAATGCACAAAAACGCTTTTCAGCCTGAGATAAGGTGGGTTTCGGAACGCCAAACATAAAAGTGTTGATAACTTTTGAAAAACACTTCAGACAGCTTAGATTTGATGTGCAACTACTAGAAAGACCCTTTCTGCTATAGTGGGAGGTTAAAATTTCATGTTCTGAAGCTTCCCTGAAAAGTTATGGCACAATGCACAAAAACGCTTTTCAGCCTGAGATAAGGTGGGTTTCGGAACGCCAAACATAAAAGTGTTAATAACTTTGGAAAAACACTTCAGACAGTTTAGATTTGATGTGCAACTACTAGAAAGACCCTTTCTGCTATAGTGGGAGGTTAAAATTTCATGTTCTGAAGCTTCCCTGAAAAGTTATGGCACAATGCACAAAAACGCTTTTCAGCCTGAGATAAGGTGGGTTTCGGAACGCCAAACATAAAAGTGTTGATAACTTTCGAAAAACACTTCAGAGAGCTTAAATTTGATGTGCACCTACTAGAAAGACCCTTTCTGCTATAGTGGGAGGTTAAAATTTCATGTTCTGAAGCTTCCCTGAAAAGTTATGGCACAATGCGTAAAAGCGCTTTTCAGCCTGAGATAAGGTGGGTTTCGGAACGCCAAACATAAAAGTGTTGATAACTTTGGAAAAACACTTCAGACAGTTTAGATTTGTTGTGCAACTACTAGAAAGACCCTTTCTGCTATAGTGGGAGGTTAAAATTTCATGTTCTGAAGCTTTCCTGAAAAGTTATGGCACAATGCACAAAAACGCTTTTCAGCCTGAGATAAGGTGGGTTTCGGAACGCCAAACATAAAAGTGTTGATAACTTTTGAAAAACACTTCAGACAGCTTAGATTTGATGTGCAACTACTAGAAAGACCCTTTCTGCTATAGTGGGAGGTTAAAATTTCATGTTCTGAAGCTTCCCTGAAAAGTTATGGCACAATGCACAAAAACGCTTTTCAGCCTGAGATAAGGTGGGTTTCGGAACGCCAAACATAAAAGTGTTGATAACTTTCGAAAAACACTTCAGACAGCTTAGATTTGATGTGCACCTACTAGAAAGACCCTTTCTGCTATAGTGGGAGGTTAAAATTTCATGTTCTGAAGCTTCCCTGAAAAGTTATGGCACAATGCGTAAAAACGCTTTTCAGCCTGAGATAAGGTGGGTTTCGGAACGCCAAACATAAAAGTGTTGATAACTTTGGAAAAACACTTCAGACAGTTTAGATTTGATGTGCAACTACTAGAAAGACCCTTTCTGCTATAGTGGGAGGTTAAAATTTCATGTTCTGAAGCTTTCCTGAAAAGTTATGGCACAATGCACAAAAACGCTTTTCAGCCTGAGATAAGGTGGGTTTCGGAACGCCAAACATAAAAGTGTTGATAACTTTTGAAAAACACTTCAGACAGCTTAGATTTGATGTGCAACTACTAGAAAGACCCTTTCTGCTATAGTGGGAGGTTAAAATTTCATGTTCTGAAGCTTCCCTGAAAAGTTATGGCACAATGCACAAAAACGCTTTTCAGCCTGAGATAAGGTGGGTTTCGGAACGCCAAACATAAAAGTGTTGATAACTTTCGAAAAACACTTCAGACAGCTTAGATTTGATGTGCACCTACTAGAAAGACCCTTTCTGCTATAGTGGGAGGTTAAAATTTCATGTTCTGAAGCTTCCCTGAAAAGTTATGGCACAATGCGTAAAAACGCTTTTCAGCCTGAGATAAGGTGGGTTTCGGAACGCCAAACATAAAAGTGTTGATAACTTTGGAAAAACACTTCAGACAGTTTAGATTTGATGTGCAACTACTAGAAAGACCCTTTCTGCTATAGTGGGAGGTTAAAATTTCATGTTCTGAAGCTTCCCTGAAAAGTTATGGCACAATGCACAAAAACGCTTTTCAGCCTGAGATAAGGTGGGTTTCGGAACGCCAAACATAAAAGTGTTGATAACTTTGGAAAAACACTTCAGACAGTTTAGATTTGATGTGCAACTACTAGAAAGACCCTTTCTGCTATAGTGGGAGGTTAAAATTTCATGTTCTGAAGCTTTCCTGAAAAGTTATGGCACAATGCACAAAAACGCTTTTCAGCCTGAGATAAGGTGGGTTTCGGAACGCCAAACATAAAAGTGTTGATAACTTTTGAAAAACACTTCAGACAGCTTAGATTTGATGTGCAACTTCTAGAAAGACCCTTTCTGCTATAGTGGGAGGTTAAAATTTCATGTTCTGAAGCTTCCCTGAAAAGTTATGGCACAATGCACAAAAACGCTTTTCAGCCTGAGATAAGGTGGGTTTCGGAACGCCAAACATAAAAGTGTTGATAACTTTGGAAAAACACTTCAGACAGTTTAGATTTGATGTGCAACTACTAGAAAGACCCTTTCTGCTATAGTGGGAGGTTAAAATTTCATGTTCTGAAGCTTCCCTGAAAAGTTATGGCACAATGCACAAAAACGCTTTTCAGCCTGAGATAAGGTGGGTTTCGGAACGCCAAACATAAAAGTGTTGATAACTTTGGAAAAACACTTCAGACAGTTTAGATTTGATGTGCAACTACTAGAAAGACCCTTTCTGCTATAGTGGGAGGTTAAAATTTCATGTTCTGAAGCTTCCCTGAAAAGTTATGGCACAATGCACAAAAACGCTTTTCAGCCTGAGATAAGGTGGGTTTCGGAACGCCAAACATAAAAGTGTTAATAACTTTGGAAAAAACACTTCAGACAGTTTAGATTTGATGTGCAACTACTAGAAAGACCCTTTCTGCTATAGTGGGAGGTTAAAATTTCATGTTCTGAAGCTTCCCTGAAAAGTTATGGCACAATGCACAAAAACGCTTTTCAGCCTGAGATAAGGTGGGTTTCGGAACGCCAAACATAAAAGTGTTGATAACTTTCGAAAAACACTTCAGAGAGCTTAGATTTGATGTGCACCTACTAGAAAGACCCTTTCTGCTATAGTGGGAGGTTAAAATTTCATGTTCTGAAGCTTCCCTGAAAAGTTATGGCACAATGCGTAAAAACGCTTTTCAGCCTGAGATAAGGTGGGTTTCGGAACGCCAAACATAAAAGTGTTGATAACTTTGGAAAAACACTTCAGACAGTTTAGATTTGATGTGCAACTACTAGAAAGACCCTTTCTGCTATAGTGGGAGGTTAAAATTTCATGTTCTGAAGCTTTCCTGAAAAGTTATGGCACAATGCACAAAAACGCTTTTCAGCCTGAGATAAGGTGGGTTTCGGAACGCCAAACATAAAAGTGTTGATAACTTTTGAAAAACACTTCAGACAGCTTAGATTTGATGTGCAACTACTAGAAAGACCCTTTCTGCTATAGTGGGAGGTTAAAATTTCATGTTCTGAAGCTTCCCTGAAAAGTTATGGCACAATGCACAAAAACGCTTTTCAGCCTGAGATAAGGTGGGTTTCGGAACGCCAAACATAAAAGTGTTGATAACTTTGGAAAAACACTTCAGACAGTTTAGATTTGATGTGCAACTACTAGAAAGACCCTTTCTGCTATAGTGGGAGGTTAAAATTTCATGTTCTGAAGCTTTCCTGAAAAGTTATGGCACAATGCACAAAAACGCTTTTCAGCCTGAGATAAGGTGGGTTTCGGAACGCCAAACATAAAAGTGTTGATAACTTTCGAAAAACACTTCAGACAGTTTAGATTTGATGTGCAACTACTAGAAAGACCCTTTCTGCTATAGTGGGAGGTTAAAATTTCATGTTCTGAAGCTTCCCTGAAAAGTTATGGCACAATGCACAAAAACGCTTTTCAGCCTGAGATAAGGTGGGTTTCGGAACGCCAAACATAAAAGTGTTGATAACTTTGGAAAAACACTTCAGACAGTTTAGATTTGATGTGCAACTACTAGAAAGACCCTTTCTGCTATAGTGGGAGGTTAAAATTTCATGTTCTGAAGCTTCCCTGAAAAGTTATGGCACAATGCACAAAAACGCTTTTCAGCCTGAGATAAGGTGGGTTTCGGAACGCCAAACATAAAAGTGTTGATAACTTTGGAAAAACACTTCAGACAGTTTAGATTTGATGTGCAACTACTAGAAAGACCCTTTCTGCTATAGTGGGAGGTTAAAATTTCATGTTCTGAAGCTTCCCTGAAAAGTTATGGCACAATGCACAAAAACGCTTTTCAGCCTGAGATAAGGTGGGTTTCGGAACGCAAAACATAAAAGTGTTGATAACTTTGGAAAAACACTTCAGACAGTTTAGATTTGATGTGCAACTACTAGAAAGACCCTTTCTGCTATAGTGGGAGGTTAAAATTTCATGTTCTGAAGCTTCCCTGAAAAGTTATGGCACAATGCGTAAAAACGCTTTTCAGCCTGAGATAAGGTGGGTTTCGGAACGCCAAACATAAAAGTGTTGATAACTTTGGAAAAACACTTCAGACAGTTTAGATTTGATGTGCAACTACTAGAAAGACCCTTTCTGCTATAGTGGGAGGTTAAAATTTCATGTTCTGAAGCTTTCCTGAAAAGTTATGGCACAATGCACAAAAACGCTTTTCAGCCTGAGATAAGGTGGGTTTCGGAACGCCAAACATAAAAGTGTTGATAACTTTTGAAAAACACTTCAGACAGCTTAGATTTGATGTGCAACTACTAGAAAGACCCTTTCTGCTATAGTGGGAGGTTAAAATTTCATGTTCTGAAGCTTCCCTGAAAAGTTATGGCACAATGCACAAAAACGCTTTTCAGCCTGAGATAAGGTGGGTTTCGGAACGCCAAACATAAAAGTGTTGATAACTTTGGAAAAACACTTCAGACAGTTTAGATTTGATGTGCAACTACTAGAAAGACCCTTTCTGCTATAGTGGGAGGTTAAAATTTCATGTTCTGAAGCTTTCCTGAAAAGTTATGGCACAATGCACAAAAACGCTTTTCAGCCTGAGATAAGGTGGGTTTCGGAACGCCAAACATAAAAGTGTTGATAACTTTGGAAAAACACTTCAGACAGTTTAGATTTGATGTGCAACTACTAGAAAGACCCTTTCTGCTATAGTGGGAGGTTAAAATTTCATGTTCTGAAGCTTCCCTGAAAAGTTATGGCACAATGCACAAAAACGCTTTTCAGCCTGAGATAAGGTGGGTTTCGGAACGCCAAACATAAAAGTGTTGATAACTTTCGAAAAACACTTCAGAGAGCTTAGATTTGATGTGCACCTACTAGAAAGACCCTTTCTGCTATAGTGGGAGGTTAAAATTTCATGTTCTGAAGCTTCCCTGAAAAGTTATGGCACAATGCGTAAAAACGCTTTTCAGCCTGAGATAAGGTGGGTTTCGGAACGCCAAACATAAAAGTGTTGATAACTTTGGAAAAACACTTCAGACAGTTTAGATTTGATGTGCAACTACTAGAAAGACCCTTTCTGCTATAGTGGGAGGTTAAAATTTCATGTTCTGAAGCTTTCCTGAAAAGTTATGGCACAATGCACAAAAACGCTTTTCAGCCTGAGATAAGGTGGGTTTCGGAACGCCAAACATAAAAGTGTTGATAACTTTTGAAAAACACTTCAGACAGCTTAGATTTGATGTGCAACTACTAGAAAGACCCTTTCTGCTATAGTGGGAGGTTAAAATTTCATGTTCTGAAGCTTCCCTGAAAAGTTATGGCACAATGCACAAAAACGCTTTTCAGCCTGAGATAAGGTGGGTTTCGGAACGCCAAACATAAAAGTGTTGATAACTTTTGAAAAACACTTCAGACAGCTTAGATTTGATGTGCAACTACTAGAAAGACCCTTTCTGCTATAGTGGGAGGTTAAAATTTCATGTTCTGAAGCTTCCCTGAAAAGTTATGGCACAATGCACAAAAACGCTTTTCAGCCTGAGCTAAGGTGGGTTTCGGAACGCCAAACATAAAAGTGTTGATAACTTTGGAAAAACACTTCAGACAGTTTAGATTTGATGTGCAACTACTAGAAAGACCCTTTCTGCTATAGTGGGAGGTTAAAATTTCATGTTCTGAAGCTTTCCTGAAAAGTTATGGCACAATGCACAAAAACGCTTTTCAGCCTGAGATAAGGTGGGTTTCGGAACGCCAAACATAAAAGTGTTGATAACTTTCGAAAAACACTTCAGACAGTTTAGATTTGATGTGCAACTACTAGAAAGACCCTTTCTGCTATAGTGGGAGGTTAAAATTTCATGTTCTGAAGCTTCCCTGAAAAGTTATGGCACAATGCACAAAAACGCTTTTCAGCCTGAGATAAGGTGGGTTTCGGAACGCCAAACATAAAAGTGTTGATAACTTTGGAAAAACACTTCAGACAGTTTAGATTTGATGTGCAACTACTAGAAAGACCCTTTCTGCTATAGTGGGAGGTTAAAATTTCATGTTCTGAAGCTTCCCTGAAAAGTTATGGCACAATGCACAAAAACGCTTTTCAGCCTGAGATAAGGTGGGTTTCGGAACGCCAAACATAAAAGTGTTGATAACTTTGGAAAAACACTTCAGACAGTTTAGATTTGATGTGCAACTACTAGAAAGACCCTTTCTGCTATAGTGGGAGGTTAAAATTTCATGTTCTGAAGCTTCCCTGAAAAGTTATGGCACAATGCACAAAAACGCTTTTCAGCCTGAGATAAGGTGGGTTTCGGAACGCCAAACATAAAAGTGTTGATAACTTTGGAAAAACACTTCAGACAGTTTAGATTTGATGTGCAACTACTAGAAAGACCCTTTCTGCTATAGTGGGAGGTTAAAATTTCATGTTCTGAAGCTTCCCTGAAAAGTTATGGCACAATGCACAAAAACGCTTTTCAGCCTGAGATAAGGTGGGTTTCGGAACGCCAAACATAAAAGTGTTAATAACTTTGGAAAAACACTTCAGACAGTTTAGATTTGATGTGCAACTACTAGAAAGACCCTTTCTGCTATAGTGGGAGGTTAAAATTTCATGTTCTGAAGCTTCCCTGAAAAGTTATGGCACAATGCACAAAAACGCTTTTCAGCCTGAGATAAGGTGGGTTTCGGAACGCCAAACATAAAAGTGTTGATAACTTTCGAAAAACACTTCAGAGAGCTTAGATTTGATGTGCACCTACTAGAAAGACCCTTTCTGCTATAGTGGGAGGTTAAAATTTCATGTTCTGAAGCTTCCCTGAAAAGTTATGGCACAATGCGTAAAAACGCTTTTCAGCCTGAGATAAGGTGGGTTTCGGAACGCCAAACATAAAAGTGTTGATAACTTTGGAAAAACACTTCAGACAGTTTAGATTTGATGTGCAACTACTAGAAAGACCCTTTCTGCTATAGTGGGAGGTTAAAATTTCATGTTCTGAAGCTTTCCTGAAAAGTTATGGCACAATGCACAAAAACGCTTTTCAGCCTGAGATAAGGTGGGTTTCGGAACGCCAAACATAAAAGTGTTGATAACTTTTGAAAAACACTTCAGACAGCTTAGATTTGATGTGCAACTACTAGAAAGACCCTTTCTGCTATAGTGGGAGGTTAAAATTTCATGTTCTGAAGCTTCCCTGAAAAGTTATGGCACAATGCACAAAAACGCTTTTCAGCCTGAGATAAGGTGGGTTTCGGAACGCCAAACATAAAAGTGTTGATAACTTTGGAAAAACACTTCAGACAGTTTAGATTTGATGTGCAACTACTAGAAAGACCCTTTCTGCTATAGTGGGAGGTTAAAATTTCATGTTCTGAAGCTTTCCTGAAAAGTTATGGCACAATGCACAAAAACGCTTTTCAGCCTGAGATAAGGTGGGTTTCGGAACGCCAAACATAAAAGTGTTGATAACTTAGGAAAAACACTTCAGACAGTTTAGATTTGATGTGCAACTACTAGAAAGACCCTTTCTGCTATAGTGGGAGGTTAAAATTTCATGTTCTGAAGCTTCCCTGAAAAGTTATGGCACAATGCACAAAAACGCTTTTCAGCCTGAGATAAGGTGGGTTTCGGAACGCCAAACATAAAAGTGTTGATAACTTTCGAAAAACACTTCAGAGAGCTTAGATTTGATGTGCACCTACTAGAAAGACCCTTTCTGCTATAGTGGGAGGTTAAAATTTCATGTTCTGAAGCTTTCCTGAAAAGTTATGGCACAATGCACAAAAACGCTTTTCAGCCTGAGATAAGGTGGGTTTCGGAACGCCAAACATAAAAGTGTTGATAACTTTGGAAAAACACTTCAGACAGCTTAGATTTGATGTGCAACTACTAGAAAGACCCTTTCTGCTATAGTGGGAGGTTAAAATTTCATGTTCTGAAGCTTCCCTGAAAAGTTATGGCACAATGCACAAAAACGCTTTTCAGCCTGAGATAAGGTGGGTTTCGGAACGCCAAACATAAAAGTGTTAATAACTTTGGAAAAACACTTCAGACAGTTTAGATTTGATGTGCAACTACTAGAAAGACCCTTTCTGCTATAGTGGGAGGTTAAAATTTCATGTTCTGAAGCTTCCCTGAAAAGTTATGGCACAATGCGTAAAAACGCTTTTCAGCCTGAGATAAGGTGGGTTTCGGAACGCCAAACATAAAAGTGTTGATAACTTTGGAAAAACACTTCAGACAGTTTAGATTTGATGTGCAACTACTAGAAAGACCCTTTCTGCTATAGTGGGAGGTTAAAATTTCATGTTCTGAAGCTTTCCTGAAAAGTTATGGCACAATGCACAAAAACGCTTTTCAGCCTGAGATAAGGTGGGTTTCGGAACGCCAAACATAAAAGTGTTGATAACTTTTGAAAAACACTTCAGACAGCTTAGATTTGATGTGCAACTACTAGAAAGACTCTTTCTGCTATAGTGGGAGGTTAAAATTTCATGTTCTGAAGCTTCCCTGAAAAGTTATGGCACAATGCACAAAAACGCTTTTCAGCCTGAGATAAGGTGGGTTTCGGAACGCCAAACATAAAAGTGTTGATAACTTTCGAAAAACACTTCAGACAGCTTAGATTTGATGTGCACCTACTAGAAAGACCCTTTCTGCTATAGTGGGAGGTTAAAATTTCATGTTCTGAAGCTTCCCTGAAAAGTTATGGCACAATGCGTAAAAACGCTTTTCAGCCTGAGATAAGGTGGGTTTCGGAACGCCAAACATAAAAGTGTTGATAACTTTGGAAAAACACTTCAGACAGTTTAGATTTGATGTGCAACTACTAGAAAGACCCTTTCTGCTATAGTGGGAGGTTAAAATTTCATGTTCTGAAGCTTTCCTGAAAAGTTATGGCACAATGCACAAAAACGCTTTTCAGCCTGAGATAAGGTGGGTTTCGGAACGCCAAACATAAAAGTGTTGATAACTTTTGCAAAACACTTCAGACAGCTTAGATTTGATGTGCAACTACTAGAAAGACCCTTTCTGCTATAGTGGGAGGTTAAAATTTCATGTTTTGAAGCTTCCCTGAAAAGTTATGGCACAATGCACAAAAACGCTTTTCAGCCTGAGATAAGGTGGGTTTCGGAACGCCAAACATAAAAGTGTTGATAACTTTCGAAAAACACTTCAGACAGCTTAGATTTGATGTGCACCTACTAGAAAGACCCTTTCTGCTATAGTGGGAGGTTAAAATTTCATGTTCTGAAGCTTCCCTGAAAAGTTATGGCACAATGCACAAAAACGCTTTTCAGCCTGAGATAAGGTGGGTTTCGGAACGCCAAACATAAAAGTGTTGATAACTTTCGAAAAACACTTCAGAGAGCTTAGATTTGATGTGCACCTACTAGAAAGACCCTTTCTGCTATAGTGGGAGGTTAAAATTTCATGTTCTGAAGCTTCCCTGAAAAGTTATGGCACAATGCGTAAAAACGCTTTTCAGCCTGAGATAAGGTGGGTTTCGGAACGCCAAACATAAAAGTGTTGATAACTTTTGAAAAACACTTCAGACAGTTTAGATTTGATGTGCAACTACTAGAAAGACCCTTTCTGCTATAGTGGGAGGTTAAAATTTCATGTTCTGAAGCTTTCCTGAAAAGTTATGGCACAGAGCACAAAAACGCTTTTCAGCCTGAGATAAGGTGGGTTTCGGAACGCCAAACATAAAAGTGTTGATAACTTTTGCAAAACACTTCAGACAGCTTAGATTTGATGTGCACCTACTAGAAAGACCCTTTCTGCTATAGTGGGAGGTTAAAATTTCATGTTCTGAAGCTTCCCTGAAAAGTTATGGCACAATGCGTAAAAACGCTTTTCAGCCTGAGATAAGGTGGGTTTCGGAACGCCAAACATAAAAGTGTTGATAACTTTGGAAAAACACTTCAGACAGTTTAGATTTGATGTGCAACTACTAGAAAGACCCTTTCTGCTATAGTGGGAGGTTAAAATTTCATGTTCTGAAGCTTTCCTGAAAAGTTATGGCACAATGCACAAAAACGCTTTTCAGCCTGAGATAAGGTGGGTTTCGGAACGCCAAACATAAAAGTGTTGATAACTTTTGCAAAACACTTCAGACAGCTTAGATTTGATGTGCAACTACTAGAAAGACCCTTTCTGCTATAGTGGGAGGTTAAAATTTCATGTTTTGAAGCTTCCCTGAAAAGTTATGGCACAATGCACAAAAACGCTTTTCAGCCTGAGATAAGGTGGGTTTCGGAACGCCAAACATAAAAGTGTTGATAACTTTCGAAAAACACTTCAGACAGCTTAGATTTGATGTGCACCTACTAGAAAGACCCTTTCTGCTATAGTGGGAGGTTAAAATTTCATGTTCTGAAGCTTCCCTGAAAAGTTATGGCACAATGCACAAAAACGCTTTTCAGCCTGAGATAAGGTGGGTTTCGGAACGCCAAACATAAAAGTGTTGATAACTTTCGAAAAACACTTCAGAGAGCTTAGATTTGATGTGCACCTACTAGAAAGACCCTTTCTGCTATAGTGGGAGGTTAAAATTTCATGTTCTGAAGCTTCCCTGAAAAGTTATGGCACAATGCGTAAAAACGCTTTTCAGCCTGAGATAAGGTGGGTTTCGGAACGCCAAACATAAAAGTGTTGATAACTTTTGAAAAACACTTCAGACAGTTTAGATTTGATGTGCAACTACTAGAAAGACCCTTTCTGCTATAGTGGGAGGTTAAAATTTCATGTTCTGAAGCTTTCCTGAAAAGTTATGGCACAGAGCACAAAAACGCTTTTCAGCCTGAGATAAGGTGGGTTTCGGAACGCCAAACATAAAAGTGTTGATAACTTTTGAAAAACACTTCAGACAGCTTAGATTTGATGTGCAACTACTAGAAAGACCCTTTCTGCTATAGTGGGAGGTTAAAATTTCATGTTCTGAAGCTTCCCTGAAAAGTTATGGCACAATGCACAAAAACGCTTTTTAGCCTGAGATAAGGTGGGTTTCGGAACGCCAAACATAAAAGTGTTGATAACTTTCGAAAAACACTTCAGACAGCTTAGATTTGATGTGCACCTACTAGAAAGACCCTTTCTGCTATAGTGGGAGGTTAAAATTTCATGTTCTGAAGCTTCCCTGAAAAGTTATGGCACAATGCGTAAAAACGCTTTTCAGCCTGAGATAAGGTGGGTTTCGGAACGCCAAACATAAAAGTGTTGATAACTTTGGAAAAACACTTCAGACAGTTTAGATTTGATGTGCAACTACTAGAAAGACCCTTTCTGCTATAGTGGGAGGTTAAAATTTCATGTTCTGAAGCTTCCCTGAAAAGTTATGGCACAATGCACAAAAACGCTTTTCAGCCTGAGATAAGGTGGGTTTCGGAACGCCAAACATAAAAGTGTTGATAACTTTGGAAAAACACTTCAGACAGTTTAGATTTGATGTGCAACTACTAGAAAGACCCTTTCTGCTATAGTGGGGGGTTAAAATTTCATGTTCTGAAGCTTTCCTGAAAAGTTATGGCACAATGCACAAAAACGCTTTTCAGCCTGAGATAAGGTGGGTTTCGGAACGCCAAACATAAAAGTGTTGATAACTTTTGAAAAACACTTCAGACAGCTTAGATTTGATGTGCAACTACTAGAAAGACCCTTTCTGCTATAGTGGGAGGTTAAAATTTCATGTTCTGAAGCTTCCCTGAAAAGTTATGGCACAATGCGTAAAAACGCTTTTCAGCCTGAGATAAGGTGGGTTTCGGAACGCCAAACATAAAAGTGTTGATAACTTTCGAAAAACACTTCAGACAGCTTAGATTTGATGTGCACCTACTAGAAAGACCCTTTCTGCTATAGTGGGAGGTTAAAATTTCATGTTCTGAAGCTTCCCTGAAAAGTTATGGCACAATGCGTAAAAACGCTTTTCAGCCTGAGATAAGGTGGGTTTCGGAACGCCAAACATAAAAGTGTTGATAACTTTGGAAAAACACTTCAGACAGTTTAGATTTGATGCGCAACTACTAGAAAGACCCTTTCTGCTATAGTGGGAGGTTAAAATTTCATGTTCTGAAGCTTCCCTGAAAAGTTATGGCACAATGCACAAAAACGCTTTTCAGCCTGAGATAAGGTGGGTTTCGGAACGCCAAACATAAAAGTGTTGATAACTTTGGAAAAACACTTCAGACCGTTTAGATTTGATGTGCAACTACTAGAAAGACCCTTTCTGCTATAGTGGGAGGTTAAAATTTCATGTTCTGAAGCTTCCCTGAAAAGTTATGGCACAATGCACAAAAACGCTTTTCAGCCTGAGATAAGGTGGGTTTCGGAACGCCAAACATAAAAGTGTTGATAACTTTTGAAAAACACTTCAGACAGCTTAGATTTGATGTGCAACTACTAGAAAGACCCTTTCTGCTATAGTGGGAGGTTAAAATTTCATGTTCTGAAGCTTCCCTGAAAAGTTATGGCACAATGCACAAAAACGCTTTTCAGCCTGAGATAAGGTGGGTTTCGGAACGCCAAACATAAAAGTGTTGATAACTTTGGAAAAACACTTCAGACAGTTTAGATTTGATGTGCAACTACTAGAAAGACCCTTTCTGCTATAGTGGGAGGTTAAAATTTCATGTTCTGAAGCTTTCCTGAAAAGTTATGGCACAATGCACAAAAACGCTTTTCAGCCTGAGATAAGGTGGGTTTCGGAACGCCAAACATAAAAGTGTTGATAACTTTTGAAAAACACTTCAGACAGCTTAGATTTGATGTGCAACTACTAGAAAGACCCTTTCTGCTATAGTGGGAGGTTAAAATTTCATGTTCTGAAGCTTCCCTGAAAAGTTATGGCACAATGCACAAAAACGCTTTTCAGCCTGAGATAAGGTGGGTTTCGGAACGCCAAACATAAAAGTGTTGATAACTTTGGAAAAACACTTCAGACAGTTTAGATTTGATGTGCAACTACTAGAAAGACCCTTTCTGCTATAGTGGGAGGTTAAAATTTCATGTTCTGAAGCTTTCCTGAAAAGTTATGGCACAATGCACAAAAACGCTTTTCAGCCTGAGATAAGGTGGGTTTCGGAACGCCAAACATAAAAGTGTTGATAACTTTGGAAAAACACTTCAGACAGTTTAGATTTGATGTGCAACTACTAGAAAGACCCTTTCTGCTATAGTGGGAGGTTAAAATTTCATGTTCTGAAGCTTCCCTGAAAAGTTATGGCACAATGCACAAAAACGCTTTTCAGCCTGAGATAAGGTGGGTTTCGGAACGCCAAACATAAAAGTGTTGATAACTTTGGAAAAACACTTCAGAGAGCTTAGATTTGATGTGCACCTACTAGAAAGACCCTTTCTGCTATAGTGGGAGGTTAAAATTTCATGTTCTGAAGCTTCCCTGAAAAGTTATGGCACAATGCGTAAAAACGCTTTTCAGCCTGAGATAAGGTGGGTTTCGGAACGCCAAACATAAAAGTGTTGATAACTTTGAAAAACACTTCAGACAGTTTAGATTTGATGTGCAACTACTAGAAAGACCCTTTCTGCTATAGTGGGAGGTTAAAATTTCATGTTCTGAAGCTTTCCTGAAAAGTTATGGCACAATGCACAAAAACGCTTTTCAGCCTGAGATAAGGTGGGTTTCGGAACGCCAAACATAAAAGTGTTGATAACTTTTGAAAAACACTTCAGACAGCTTAGATTTGATGTGCAACTACTAGAAAGACCCTTTCTGCTATAGTGGGAGGTTAAAATTTCATGTTCTGAAGCTTCCCTGAAAAGTTATGGCACAATGCACAAAAACGCTTTTCAGCCTGAGATAAGGTGGGTTTCGGAACGCCAAACATAAAAGTGTTAATAACTTTGGAAAAACACTTCAGACAGTTTAGATTTGATGTGCAACTACTAGAAAGACCCTTTCTGCTATAGTGGGAGGTTAAAATTTCATGTTCTGAAGCTTCCCTGAAAAGTTATGGCACAATGCACAAAAACGCTTTTCAGCCTGAGATAAGGTGGGTTTCGGAACGCCAAACATAAAAGTGTTGATAACTTTCGAAAAACACTTCAGAGAGCTTAGATTTGATGTGCACCTACTAGAAAGACCCTTTCTGCTATAGTGGGAGGTTAAAATTTCATGTTCTGAAGCTTCCCTGAAAAGTTATGGCACAATGCGTAAAAACGCTTTTCTGCCTGAGATAAGGTGGGTTTCGGAACGCCAAACATAAAAGTGTTGATAACTTTGGAAAAACACTTCAGACAGTTTAGATTTGATGTGCAACTACTAGAAAGACCCTTTCTGCTATAGTGGGAGGTTAAAATTTCATTTTCTGAAGCTTTCCTGAAAAGTTATGGCACAATGCACAAAAACGCTTTTCAGCCTGAGATAAGGTGGGTTTCGGAACGCCAAACATAAAAGTGTTGATAACTTTTGAAAAACACTTCAGACAGCTTAGATTTGATGTGCAACTACTAGAAAGACCCTTTCTGCTATAGTGGGAGGTTAAAATTTCATGTTCTGAAGCTTCCCTGAAAAGTTATGGCACAATGCACAAAAACGCTTTTCAGCCTGAGATAAGGTGGGTTTCGGAACGCCAAACATAAAAGTGTTGATAACTTTCGAAAAACACTTCAGACAGCTTAGATTTGATGTGCACCTACTAGAAAGACCCTTTCTGCTATAGTGGGAGGTTAAAATTTCATGTTCTGAAGCTTCCCTGAAAAGTTATGGCACAATGCGTAAAAACGCTTTTCAGCCTGAGATAAGGTGGGTTTCGGAACGCCAAACATAAAAGTGTTGATAACTTTGGAAAAACACTTCAGACAGTTTAGATTTGATGTGCAACTACTAGAAAGACCCTTTCTGCTATAGTGGGAGGTTAAAATTTCATGTTCTGAAGCTTTCCTGAAAAGTTATGGCACAATGCACAAAAACGCTTTTCAGCCTGAGATAAGGTGGGTTTCGGAACGCCAAACATAAAAGTGTTGATAACTTTTGAAAAACACTTCAGACAGCTTAGATTTGATGTGCAACTACTAGAAAGACCCTTTCTGCTATAGTGGGAGGTTAAAATTTCATGTTTTGAAGCTTCCCTGAAAAGTTATGGCACAATGCACAAAAACGCTTTTCAGCCTGAGATAAGGTGGGTTTCGGAACGCCAAACATAAAAGTGTTGATAACTTTCGAAAAACACTTCAGAGAGCTTAGATTTGATGTGCACCTACTAGAAAGACCCTTTCTGCTATAGTGGGAGGTTAAAATTTCATGTTCTGAAGCTTCCCTGAAAAGTTATGGCACAATGCGTAAAAACGCTTTTCAGCCTGAGATAAGGTGGGTTTCGGAACGCCAAACATAAAAGTGTTGATAACTTTGGAAAAACACTTCAGACAGTTTAGATTTGATGTGCAACTACTAGAAAGACCCTTTCTGCTATAGTGGGAGGTTAAAATTTCATGTTCTGAAGCTTTCCTGAAAAGTTATGGCACAATGCACAAAAACGCTTTTCAGCCTGAGATTAGGTGGGTTTCGGAACGCCAAACATAAAAGTGTTGATAACTTTTGAAAAACACTTCAGACAGCTTAGATTTGATGTGCAACTACTAGAAAGACCCTTTCTGCTATAGTGGGAGGTTAAAATTTCATGTTCTGAAGCTTTCCTGAAAAGTTATGGCACAATGCACAAAAACGCTTTTCAGCCTGAGATAAGGTGGGTTTCGGAACGCCAAACATAAAAGTGTTGATAACTTTTGAAAAACACTTCAGACAGCTTAGATTTGATGTGCAACTACTAGAAAGACCCTTTCTGCTGTAGTGGGAGGTTAAAATTTCATGTTTTGAAGCTTCCCTGAAAAGTTATGGCACAATGCACAAAAACGCTTTTCAGCCTGAGATAAGGTGGGTTTCGGAACGCCAAACATAAAAGTGTTGATAACTTTCGAAAAACACTTCAGAGAGCTTAGATTTGATGTGAACCTACTAGAAAGACCCTTTCTGCTATAGTGGGAGGTTAAAATTTCATGTTCTGAAGCTTCCCTGAAAAGTTATGGCACAATGCGTAAAAACGCTTTTCAGCCTGAGATAAGGTGGGTTTCGGAACGCCAAACATAAAAGTGTTGATAACTTTGGAAAAACACTTCAGACAGTTTAGATTTGATGTGCAACTACTAGAAAGACCCTTTCTGCTATAGTGGGAGGTTAAAATTTCATGTTCTGAAGCTTTCCTGAAAAGTTATGGCACAATGCACAAAAACGCTTTTCAGCCTGAGATAAGGTGGGTTTCGGAACGCCAAACATAAAAGTGTTGATAACTTTTGAAAAACACTTCAGACAGCTTAGATTTGATGTGCAACTACTAGAAAGACCCTTTCTGCTATAGTGGGAGGTTAAAATTTCATGTTCTGAAGCTTCCCTGAAAAGTTATGGCACAATGCACAAAAACGCTTTTCAGCCTGAGATAAGGTGGGTTTCGGAACGCCAAACATAAAAGTGTTGATAACTTTCGAAAAACACTTCAGACAGCTTAGATTTGATGTGCACCTACTAGAAAGACCCTTTCTGCTATAGTGGGAGGTTAAAATTTCATGTTCTGAAGCTTCCCTGAAAAGTTATGGCACAATGCGTAAAAACGCTTTTCAGCCTGAGATAAGGTGGGTTTCGGAACGCCAAACATAAAAGTGTTGATAACTTTTGAAAAACACTTCAGACAGTTTAGATTTGATGTGCAACTACTAGAAAGACCCTTTCTGCTATAGTGGGAGGTTAAAATTTCATGTTCTGAAGCTTCCCTGAAAAGTTATGGCACAATGCGTAAAAACGCTTTTCAGCCTGAGATAAGGTGGGTTTCGGAACGCCAAACATAAAAGTGTTGATAACTTTGGAAAAACACTTCAGACAGTTTAGATTTGATGTGCAACTACTAGAAAGACCCTTTCTGCTATAGTGGGAGGTTAAAATTTCATGTTCTGAAGCTTTCCTGAAAAGTTATGGCACAATGCACAAAAACGCTTTTCAGCCTGAGATAAGGTGGGTTTCGGAACGCCAAACATAAAAGTGTTGATAACTTTTGAAAAACACTTCAGACAGCTTAGATTTGATGTGCAACTACTAGAAAGACCCTTTCTGCTATAGTGGGAGGTTAAAATTTCATGTTCTGAAGCTTCCCTGAAAAGTTATGGCACAATGCACAAAAACGCTTTTCAGCCTGAGATAAGGTGGGTTTCGGAACGCCAAACATAAAAGTGTTGATAACTTTCGAAAAACACTTCAGACAGCTTAGATTTGATGTGCACCTACTAGAAAGACCCTTTCTGCTATAGTGGGAGGTTAAAATTTCATGTTCTGAAGCTTCCCTGAAAAGTTATGGCACAATGCGTAAAAACGCTTTTCAGCCTGAGATAAGGTGGGTTTCGGAACGCCAAACATAAAAGTGTTGATAACTTTGGAAAAACACTTCAGACAGTTTAGATTTGATGTGCAACTACTAGAAAGACCCTTTCTGCTATAGTGGGAGGTTAAAATTTCATGTTCTGAAGCTTTCCTGAAAAGTTATGGCACAATGCACAAAAACGCTTTTCAGCCTGAGATAAGGTGGGTTTCGGAACGCCAAACATAAAAGTGTTGATAACTTTTGAAAAACACTTCAGACAGCTTAGATTTGATGTGCAACTACTAGAAAGACCCTTTCTGCTATAGTGGGAGGTTAAAATTTCATGTTTTGAAGCTTCCCTGAAAAGTTATGGCACAATGCACAAAAACGCTTTTCAGCCTGAGATAAGGTGGGTTTCGGAACGCCAAATATAAAAGTGTTGATAACTTTCGAAAAACACTTCAGAGAGCTTAGATTTGATGTGCACCTACTAGAAAGACCCTTTCTGCTATAGTGGGAGGTTAAAATTTCATGTTCTGAAGCTTCCCTGAAAAGTTATGGCACAATGCGTAAAAACGCTTTTCAGCCTGAGATAAGGTGGGTTTCGGAACGCCAAACATAAAAGTGTTGATAACTTTGGAAAAACACTTCAGACAGTTTAGATTTGATGTGCAACTACTAGAAAGACCCTTTCTGCTATAGTGGGAGGTTAAAATTTCATGTTCTGAAGCTTTCCTGAAAAGTTATGGCACAATGCACAAAAACGCTTTTCAGCCTGAGATAAGGTGGGTTTCGGAACGCCAAACATAAAAGTGTTGATAACTTTTGAAAAACACTTCAGACAGCTTAGATTTGATGTGCAACTACTAGAAAGACCCTTTCTGCTATAGTGGGAGGTTAAAATTTCATGTTCTGAAGCTTCCCTGAAAAGTTATGGCACAATGCACAAAAACGCTTTTCAGCCTGAGATAAGGTGGGTTTCGGAACGCCAAACATAAAAGTATTGATAACTTTCGAAAAACACTTCAGACAGCTTAGATTTGATGTGCACCTACTAGAAAGACCCTTTCTGCTATAGTGGGAGGTTAAAATTTCATGTTCTGAAGCTTCCCTGAAAAGTTATGGCACAATGCGTAAAAACGCTTTTCAGCCTGAGATAAGGTGGGTTTCGGAACGCCAAACATAAAAGTGTTGATAACTTTTGAAAAACACTTCAGACAGTTTAGATTTGATGTGCAACTACTAGAAAGACCCTTTCTGCTATAGTGGGAGGTTAAAATTTCATGTTCTGAAGCTTCCCTGAAAAGTTATGGCACAATGCGTAAAAACGCTTTTCAGCCTGAGATAAGGTGGGTTTCGGAACGCCAAACATAAAAGTGTTGATAACTTTGGAAAAACACTTCAGACAGTTTAGATTTGATGTGCAACTACTAGAAAGACCCTTTCTGCTATAGTGGGAGGTTAAAATTTCATGTTCTGAAGCTTTCCTGAAAAGTTATGGCACAATGCACAAAAACGCTTTTCAGCCTGAGATAAGGTGGGTTTCGGAACGCCAAACATAAAAGTGTTGATAACTTTTGAAAAACACTTCAGACAGCTTAGATTTGATGTGCAACTACTAGAAAGACCCTTTCTGCTATAGTGGGAGGTTAAAATTTCATGTTCTGAAGCTTCCCTGAAAAGTTATGGCACAATGCACAAAAACGCTTTTCAGCCTGAGATAAGGTGGGTTTCGGAACGCCAAACATAAAAGTGTTGATAACTTTGGAAAAACACTTCAGACAGTTTAGATTTGATGTGCAACTACTAGAAAGACCCTTTCTGCTATAGTGGGAGGTTAAAATTTCATGTTCTGAAGCTTCCCTGAAAAGTTATGGCACAATGCACAAAAACGCTTTTCAGCCTGAGATAAGGTGGGTTTCGGAACGCCAAACATAAAAGTGTTGATAACTTTGGAAAAACACTTCAGACAGTTTCGATTTGATGTGCAACTACTAGAAAGACCCTTTCTGCTATAGTGGGAGGTTAAAATTTCATGTTCTGAAGCTTTCCTGAAAAGTTATGGCACAATGCACAAAAACGCTTTTCAGCCTGAGATAAGGTGGGTTTCGGAACGCCAAACATAAAAGTGTTGATAACTTTTGAAAAACACTTCAGACAGCTTAGATTTGATGTGCAACTACTAGAAAGACCCTTTCTGCTATAGTGGGAGGTTAAAATTTCATGTTCTGAAGCTTCCCTGAAAAGTTATGGCACAATGCACAAAAACGCTTTTCAGCCTGAGATAAGGTGGGTTTCGGAACGCCAAACATAAAAGTGTTGATAACTTTGGAAAAACACTTCAGACAGTTTAGATTTGATGTGCAACTACTAGAAAGACCCTTTCTGCTATAGTGGGAGGTTAAAATTTCATGTTCTGAAGCTTCCCTGAAAAGTTATGGCACAATGCACAAAAACGCTTTTCAGCCTGAGATAAGGTGGGTTTCGGAACGCCAAACATAAAAGTGTTGATAACTTTGGAAAAACACTTCAGACAGTTTAGATTTGATGTGCAACTACTAGAAAGACCCTTTCTGCTATAGTGGGAGGTTAAAATTTCATGTTCTGAAGCTTCCCTGAAAAGTTATGGCACAATGCACAAAAACGCTTTTCAGCCTGAGATAAGGTGGGTTTCGGAACGCCAAACATAAAAGTGTTAATAACTTTGGAAAAACACTTCAGACAGTTTAGATTTGATGTGCAACTACTAGAAAGACCCTTTCTGCTATAGTGGGAGGTTAAAATTTCATGTTCTGAAGCTTCCCTGAAAAGTTATGGCACAATGCACAAAAACGCTTTTCAGCCTGAGATAAGGTGGGTTTCGGAACGCCAAACATAAAAGTGTTGATAACTTTCGAAAAACACTTCAGAGAGCTTAGATTTGATGTGCACCTACTAGAAAGACCCTTTCTGCTATAGTGGGAGGTTAAAATTTCATGTTCTGAAGCTTCCCTGAAAAGTTATGGCACAATGCGTAAAAACGCTTTTCAGCCTGAGATAAGGTGGGTTTCGGAACGCCAAACATAAAAGTGTTGATAACTTTGGAAAAACACTTCAGACAGTTTAGATTTGATGTGCAACTACTAGAAAGACCCTTTCTGCTATAGTGGGAGGTTAAAATTTCATGTTCTGAAGCTTTCCTGAAAAGTTATGGCACAATGCACAAAAACGCTTTTCAGCCTGAGATAAGGTGGGTTTCGGAACGCCAAACATAAAAGTGTTGATAACTTTTGAAAAACACTTCAGACAGCTTAGATTTGATGTGCAACTACTAGAAAGACCCTTTCTGCTAAAGTGGGAGGTTAAAATTTCATGTTCTGAAGCTTCCCTGAAAAGTTATGGCACAATGCACAAAAACGCTTTTCAGCCTGAGATAAGGTGGGTTTCGGAACGCCAAACATAAAAGTGTTGATAACTTTGGAAAAACACTTCAGACAGTTTAGATTTGATGTGCAACTACTAGAAAGACCCTTTCTGCTATAGTGGGAGGTTAAAATTTCATGTTCTGAAGCTTTCCTGAAAAGTTATGGCACAATGCACAAAAACGCTTTTCAGCCTGAGATAAGGTGGGTTTCGGAACGCCAAACATAAAAGTGTTGATAACTTTGGAAAAACACTTCAGACAGTTTAGATTTGATGTGCAACTACTAGAAAGACCCTTTCTGCTATAGTGGGAGGTTAAAATTTCATGTTCTGAAGCTTCCCTGAAAAGTTATGGCACAATGCACAAAAACGCTTTTCAGCCTGAGATAAGGTGGGTTTCGGAACGCCAAACATAAAAGTGTTGATAACTTTCGAAAAACACTTCAGAGAGCTTAAATTTGATGTGCACCTACTAGAAAGACCCTTTCTGCTATAGTGGGAGGTTAAAATTTCATGTTCTGAAGCTTCCCTGAAAAGTTATGGCACAATGCGTAAAAACGCTTTTCAGCCTGAGATAAGGTGGGTTTCGGAACGCCAAACATAAAAGTGTTGATAACTTTGGAAAAACACTTCAGACAGTTTAGATTTGTTGTGCAACTACTAGAAAGACCCTTTCTGCAATAGTGGGAGGTTAAAATTTCATGTTCTGAAGCTTTCCTGAAAAGTTATGGCACAATGCACAAAAACGCTTTTCAGCCTGAGATAAGGTGGGTTTCGGAACGCCAAACATAAAAGTGTTGATAACTTTTGAAAAACACTTCAGACAGCTTAGATTTGATGTGCAACTACTAGAAAGACCCTTTCTGCTATAGTGGGAGGTTAAAATTTCATGTTCTGAAGCTTCCCTGAAAAGTTATGGCACAATGCACAAAAACGCTTTTCAGCCTGAGATAAGGTGGGTTTCGGAACGCCAAACATAAAAGTGTTGATAACTTTCGAAAAACACTTCAGACAGCTTAGATTTGATGTGCACCTACTAGAAAGACCCTTTCTGCTATAGTGGGAGGTTAAAATTTCATGTTCTGAAGCTTCCCTGAAAAGTTATGGCACAATGCGTAAAAACGCTTTTCAGCCTGAGATAAGGTGGGTTTCGGAACGCCAAACATAAAAGTGTTGATAACTTTGGAAAAACACTTCAGACAGTTTAGATTTGATGTGCAACTACTAGAAAGACCCTTTCTGCTATAGTGGGAGGTTAAAATTTCATGTTCTGAAGCTTTCCTGAAAAGTTATGGCACAATGCACAAAAACGCTTTTCAGCCTGAGATAAGGTGGGTTTCGGAACGCCAAACATAAAAGTGTTGATAACTTTTGAAAAACACTTCAGACAGCTTAGATTTGATGTGCAACTACTAGAAAGACCCTTTCTGCTATAGTGGGAGGTTAAAATTTCATGTTCTGAAGCTTCCCTGAAAAGTTATGGCACAATGCACAAAAACGCTTTTCAGCCTGAGATAAGGTGGGTTTCGGAACGCCAAACATAAAAGTGTTGATAACTTTCGAAAAACACTTCAGACAGCTTAGATTTGATGTGCACCTACTAGAAAGACCCTTTCTGCTATAGTGGGAGGTTAAAATTTCATGTTCTGAAGCTTCCCTGAAAAGTTATGGCACAATGCGTAAAAACGCTTTTCAGCCTGAGATAAGGTGGGTTTCGGAACGCCAAACATAAAAGTGTTGATAACTTTGGAAAAACACTTCAGACAGTTTAGATTTGATGTGCAACTACTAGAAAGACCCTTTCTGCTATAGTGGGAGGTTAAAATTTCATGTTCTGAAGCTTCCCTGAAAAGTTATGGCACAATGCACAAAAACGCTTTTCAGCCTGAGATAAGGTGGGTTTCGGAACGCCAAACATAAAAGTGTTGATAACTTTGGAAAAACACTTCAGACAGTTTAGATTTGATGTGCAACTACTAGAAAGACCCTTTCTGCTATAGTGGGAGGTTAAAATTTCATGTTCTGAAGCTTTCCTGAAAAGTTATGGCACAATGCACAAAAACGCTTTTCAGCCTGAGATAAGGTGGGTTTCGGAACGCCAAACATAAAAGTGTTGATAACTTTTGAAAAACACTTCAGACAGCTTAGATTTGATGTGCAACTACTAGAAAGACCCTTTCTGCTATAGTGGGAGGTTAAAATTTCATGTTCTGAAGCTTCCCTGAAAAGTTATGGCACAATGCACAAAAACGCTTTTCAGCCTGAGATAAGGTGGGTTTCGGAACGCCAAACATAAAAGTGTTGATAACTTTGGAAAAACACTTCAGACAGTTTAGATTTGATGTGCAACTACTAGAAAGACCCTTTCTGCTATAGTGGGAGGTTAAAATTTCATGTTCTGAAGCTTCCCTGAAAAGTTATGGCACAATGCACAAAAACGCTTTTCAGCCTGAGATAAGGTGGGTTTCGGAACGCCAAACATAAAAGTGTTGATAACTTTGGAAAAACACTTCAGACAGTTTAGATTTGATGTGCAACTACTAGAAAGACCCTTTCTGCTATAGTGGGAGGTTAAAATTTCATGTTCTGAAGCTTCCCTGAAAAGTTATGGCACAATGCACAAAAACGCTTTTCAGCCTGAGATAAGGTGGGTTTCGGAACGCCAAACATAAAAGTGTTAATAACTTTGGAAAAACACTTCAGACAGTTTAGATTTGATGTGCAACTACTAGAAAGACCCTTTCTGCAATAGTGGGAGGTTAAAATTTCATGTTCTGAAGCTTCCCTGAAAAGTTATGGCACAATGCACAAAAACGCTTTTCAGCCTGAGATAAGGTGGGTTTCGGAACGCCAAACATAAAAGTGTTGATAACTTTCGAAAAACACTTCAGAGAGCTTAGATTTGATGTGCACCTACTAGAAAGACCCTTTCTGCTATAGTGGGAGGTTAAAATTTCATGTTCTGAAGCTTCCCTGAAAAGTTATGGCACAATGCGTAAAAACGCTTTTCAGCCTGAGATAAGGTGGGTTTCGGAACGCCAAACATAAAAGTGTTGATAACTTTGGAAAAACACTTCAGACAGTTTAGATTTGATGTGCAACTACTAGAAAGACCCTTTCTGCTATAGTGGGAGGTTAAAATTTCATGTTCTGAAGCTTTCCTGAAAAGTTATGGCACAATGCACAAAAACGCTTTTCAGCCTGAGATAAGGTGGGTTTCGGAACGCCAAACATAAAAGTGTTGATAACTTTTGAAAAACACTTCAGACAGCTTAGATTTGATGTGCAACTACTAGAAAGACCCTTTCTGCTATAGTGGGAGGTTAAAATTTCATGTTCTGAAGCTTCCCTGAAAAGTTATGGCACAATGCACAAAAACGCTTTTCAGCCTGAGATAAGGTGGGTTTCGGAACGCCAAACATAAAAGTGTTGATAACTTTGGAAAAACACTTCAGACAGTTTAGATTTGATGTGCAACTACTAGAAAGACCCTTTCTGCTATAGTGGGAGGTTAAAATTTCATGTTCTGAAGCTTTCCTGAAAAGTTATGGCACAATGCACAAAAACGCTTTTCAGCCTGAGATAAGGTGGGTTTCGGAACGCCAAACATAAAAGTGTTGATAACTTTCGAAAAACACTTCAGACAGTTTAGATTTGATGTGCAACTACTAGAAAGACCCTTTATGCTATAGTGGGAGGTTAAAATTTCATGTTCTGAAGCTTCCCTGAAAAGTTATGGCACAATGCACAAAAACGCTTTTCAGCCTGAGATAAGGTGGGTTTCGGAACGCCAAACATAAAAGTGTTGATAACTTTGGAAAAACACTTCAGACAGTTTAGATTTGATGTGCAACTACTAGAAAGACCCTTTCTGCTATAGTGGGAGATTAAAATTTCATGTTCTGAAGCTTCCCTGAAAAGTTATGGCACAATGCACAAAAACGCTTTTCAGCCTGAGATAAGGTGGGTTTCGGAACGCCAAACATAAAAGTGTTGATAACTTTGGAAAAACACTTCAGACAGTTTAGATTTGATGTGCAACTACTAGAAAGACCCTTTCTGCTATAGTGGGAGGTTAAAATTTCATGTTCTGAAGCTTCCCTGAAAAGTTATGGCACAATGCACAAAAACGCTTTTCAGCCTGAGATAAGGTGGGTTTCGGAACGCCAAACATAAAAGTGTTGATAACTTTGGAAAAACACTTCAGACAGTTTAGATTTGATGTGCAACTACTAGAAAGACCCTTTCTGCTATAGTGGGAGGTTAAAATTTCATGTTCTGAAGCTTCCCTGAAAAGTTATGGCACAATGCACAAAAACGCTTTTCAGCCTGAGATAAGGTGGGTTTCGGAACGCCAAACATAAAAGTGTTAATAACTTTGGAAAAACACTTCAGACAGTTTAGATTTGATGTGCAACTACTAGAAAGACCCTTTCTGCTATAGTGGGAGGTTAAAATTTCATGTTCTGAAGCTTCCCTGAAAAGTTATGGCACAATGCACAAAAACGCTTTTCAGCCTGAGATAAGGTGGGTTTCGGAACGCCAAACATAAAAGTGTTGATAACTTTCGAAAAACACTTCAGAGAGCTTAGATTTGATGTGCACCTACTAGAAAGACCCTTTCTGCTATAGTGGGAGGTTAAAATTTCATGTTCTGAAGCTTCCCTGAAAAGTTATGGCACAATGCGTAAAAACGCTTTTCAGCCTGAGATAAGGTGGGTTTCGGAACGCCAAACATAAAAGTGTTGATAACTTTGGAAAAACACTTCAGACAGTTTAGATTTGATGTGCAACTACTAGAAAGACCCTTTCTGCTATAGTGGGAGGTTAAAATTTCATGTTCTGAAGCTTTCCTGAAAAGTTATGGCACAATGCACAAAAACGCTTTTCAGCCTGAGATAAGGTGGGTTTCGGAACGCCAAACATAAAAGTGTTGATAACTTTTGAAAAACACTTCAGACAGCTTAGATTTGATGTGCAACTACTAGAAAGACCCTTTCTGCTATAGTGGGAGGTTAAAATTTCATGTTCTGAAGCTTCCCTGAAAAGTTATGGCACAATGCACAAAAACGCTTTTCAGCCTGAGATAAGGTGGGTTTCGGAACGCCAAACATAAAAGTGTTGATAACTTTGGAAAAACACTTCAGACAGTTTAGATTTGATGTGCAACTACTAGAAAGACCCTTTCTGCTATAGTGGGAGGTTAAAATTTCATGTTCTGAAGCTTTCCTGAAAAGTTATGGCACAATGCACAAAAACGCTTTTCAGCCTGAGATAAGGTGGGTTTCGGAACGCCAAACATAAAAGTGTTGATAACTTTGGAAAAACACTTCAGACAGTTTAGATTTGATGTGCAACTACTAGAAAGACCCTTTCTGCTATAGTGGGAGGTTAAAATTTCATGTTCTGAAGCTTCCCTGAAAAGTTATGGCACAATGCACAAAAACGCTTTTCAGCCTGAGATAAGGTGGGTTTCGGAACGCCAAACATAAAAGTGTTGATAACTTTCGAAAAACACTTCAGAGAGCTTAGATTTGATGTGCACCTACTAGAAAGACCCTTTCTGCTATAGTGGGAGGTTAAAATTTCATGTTCTGAAGCTTCCCTGAAAAGTTATGGCACAATGCGTAAAAACGCTTTTCAGCCTGAGATAAGGTGGGTTTCGGAACGCCAAACATAAAAGTGTTGATAACTTTGGAAAAACACTTCAGACAGTTTAGATTTGATGTGCAACTACTAGAAAGACCCTTTCTGCTATAGTGGGAGGTTAAAATTTCATGTTCTGAAGCTTTCCTGAAAAGTTATGGCACAATGCACAAAAACGCTTTTCAGCCTGAGATAAGGTGGGTTTCGGAACGCCAAACATAAAAGTGTTGATAACTTTTGAAAAACACTTCAGAGAGCTTAGATTTGATGTGCACCTACTAGAAAGACCCTTTCTGCTATAGTGGGAGGTTAAAATTTCATGTTCTGAAGCTTCCCTGAAAAGTTATGGCACAATGCGTAAAAACGCTTTTCAGCCTGAGATAAGGTGGGTTTCGGAACGCCAAACATAAAAGTGTTGATAACTTTGGAAAAACACTTCAGACAGTTTAGATTTGATGTGCAACTACTAGAAAGACCCTTTCTGCTATAGTGGGAGGTTAAAATTTCATGTTCTGAAGCTTTCCTGAAAAGTTATGGCACAATGCACAAAAACGCTTTTCAGCCTGAGATAAGGTGGGTTTCGGAACGCCAAACATAAAAGTGTTGATAACTTTTGAAAAACACTTCAGACAGCTTAGATTTGATGTGCAACTACTAGAAAGACTCTTTCTGCTATAGTGGGAGGTTAAAATTTCATGTTCTGAAGCTTCCCTGAAAAGTTATGGCACAATGCACAAAAACGCTTTTCAGCCTGAGATAAGGTGGGTTTCGGAACGCCAAACATAAAAGTGTTGATAACTTTCGAAAAACACTTCAGACAGCTTAGATTTGATGTGCACCTACTAGAAAGACCCTTTCTGCTATAGTGGGAGGTTAAAATTTCATGTTCTGAAGCTTCCCTGAAAAGTTATGGCACAATGCGTAAAAACGCTTTTCAGCCTGAGATAAGGTGGGTTTCGGAACGCCAAACATAAAAGTGTTGATAACTTTGGAAAAACACTTCAGACAGTTTAGATTTGATGTGCAACTACTAGAAAGACCCTTTCTGCTATAGTGGGAGGTTAAAATTTCATGTTCTGAAGCTTCCCTGAAAAGTTATGGCACAATGCACAAAAACGCTTTTCAGCCTGAGATAAGGTGGGTTTCGGAACGCCAAACATAAAAGTGTTGATAACTTTGGAAAAACACTTCAGACAGTTTAGATTTGATGTGCAACTACTAGAAAGACCCTTTCTGCTATAGTGGGAGGTTAAAATTTCATGTTCTGAAGCTTTCCTGAAAAGTTATGGCACAATGCACAAAAACGCTTTTCAGCCTGAGATAAGGTGGGTTTCGGAACGCCAAACATAAAAGTGTTGATAACTTTTGAAAAACACTTCAGACAGCTTAGATTTGATGTGCAACTACTAGAAAGACCCTTTCTGCTATAGTGGGAGGTTAAAATTTCATGTTCTGAAGCTTCCCTGAAAAGTTATGGCACAATGCGTAAAAACGCTTTTCAGCCTGAGATAAGGTGGGTTTCGGAACGCCAAACATAAAAGTGTTGATAACTTTGGAAAAACACTTCAGACAGTTTAGATTTGATGTGCAACTACTAGAAAGACCCTTTCTGCTATAGTGGGAGGTTAAAATTTCATGTTCTGAAGCTTTCCTGAAAAGTTATGGCACAATGCACAAAAACGCTTTTCAGCCTGAGATAAGGTGGGTTTCGGAACGCCAAACATAAAAGTGTTGATAACTTTTGAAAAACACTTCAGACAGCTTAGATTTGATGTGCAACTACTAGAAAGACCCTTTCTGCTATAGTGGGAGGTTAAAATTTCATGTTCTGAAGCTTCCCTGAAAAGTTATGGCACAATGCACAAAAACGCTTTTCAGCCTGAGATAAGGTGGGTTTCGGAACGCCAAACATAAAAGTGTTGATAACTTTCGAAAAACACTTCAGACAGCTTAGATTTGATGTGCACCTACTAGAAAGACCCTTTCTGCTATAGTGGGAGGTTAAAATTTCATGTTCTGAAGCTTCCCTGAAAAGTTATGGCACAATGCGTAAAAACGCTTTTCAGCCTGAGATAAGGTGGGTTTCGGAACGCCAAACATAAAAGTGTTGATAACTTTGGAAAAACACTTCAGACAGTTTAGATTTGATGTGCAACTACTAGAAAGACCCTTTCTGCTATAGTGGGAGGTTAAAATTTCATGTTCTGAAGCTTCCCTGAAAAGTTATGGCACAATGCACAAAAACGCTTTTCAGCCTGAGATAAGGTGGGTTTCGGAACGCCAAACATAAAAGTGTTGATAACTTTGGAAAAACACTTCAGACAGTTTAGATTTGATGTGCAACTACTAGAAAGACCCTTTCTGCTATAGTGGGAGGTTAAAATTTCATGTTCTGAAGCTTTCCTGAAAAGTTATGGCACAATGCACAAAAACGCTTTTCAGCCTGAGATAAGGTGGGTTTCGGAACGCCAAACATAAAAGTGTTGATAACTTTTGAAAAACACTTCAGACAGCTTAGATTTGATGTGCAACTACTAGAAAGACCCTTTCTGCTATAGTGGGAGGTTAAAATTTCATGTTCTGAAGCTTCCCTGAAAAGTTATGGCACAATGCACAAAAACGCTTTTCAGCCTGAGATAAGGTGGGTTTCGGAACGCCAAACATAAAAGTGTTGATAACTTTGGAAAAACACTTCAGACAGTTTAGATTTGATGTGCAACTACTAGAAAGACCCTTTCTGCTATAGTGGGAGGTTAAAATTTCATGTTCTGAAGCTTCCCTGAAAAGTTATGGCACAATGCACAAAAACGCTTTTCAGCCTGAGATAAGGTGGGTTTCGGAACGCCAAACATAAAAGTGTTGATAACTTTGGAAAAACACTTCAGACAGTTTAGATTTGATGTGCAACTACTAGAAAGACCCTTTCTGCTATAGTGGGAGGTTAAAATTTCATGTTCTGAAGCTTCCCTGAAAAGTTATGGCACAATGCACAAAAACGCTTTTCAGCCTGAGATAAGGTGGGTTTCGGAACGCCAAACATAAAAGTGTTAATAACTTTGGAAAAACACTTCAGACAGTTTAGATTTGATGTGCAACTACTAGAAAGACCCTTTCTGCTATAGTGGGAGGTTAAAATTTCATGTTCTGAAGCTTCCCTGAAAAGTTATGGCACAATGCACAAAAACGCTTTTCAGCCTGAGATAAGGTGGGTTTCGGAACGCCAAACATAAAAGTGTTGATAACTTTCGAAAAACACTTCAGAGAGCTTAGATTTGATGTGCACCTACTAGAAAGACCCTTTCTGCTATAGTGGGAGGTTAAAATTTCATGTTCTGAAGCTTCCCTGAAAAGTTATGGCACAATGCGTAAAAACGCTTTTCAGCCTGAGATAAGGTGGGTTTCGGAACGCCAAACATAAAAGTGTTGATAACTTTGGAAAAACACTTCAGACAGTTTAGATTTGATGTGCAACTACTAGAAAGACCCTTTCTGCTATAGTGGGAGGTTAAAATTTCATGTTCTGAAGCTTTCCTGAAAAGTTATGGCACAATGCACAAAAACGCTTTTCAGCCTGAGATAAGGTGGGTTTCGGAACGCCAAACATAAAAGTGTTGATAACTTTTGAAAAACACTTCAGACAGTTTAGATTTGATGTGCAACTACTAGAAAGACCCTTTCTGCTATAGTGGGAGGTTAAAATTTCATGTTCTGAAGCTTCCCTGAAAAGTTATGGCACAATGCACAAAAACGCTTTTCAGCCTGAGATAAGGTGGGTTTCGGAACGCCAAACATAAAAGTGTTGATAACTTTGGAAAAACACTTCAGACAGTTTAGATTTGATGTGCAACTACTAGAAAGACCCTTTCTGCTATAGTGGGAGGTTAAAATTTCATGTTCTGAAGCTTTCCTGAAAAGTTATGGCACAATGCACAAAAACGCTTTTCAGCCTGAGATAAGGTGGGTTTCGGAACGCCAAACATAAAAGTGTTGATAACTTTGGAAAAACACTTCAGACAGTTTAGATTTGATGTGCAACTACTAGAAAGACCCTTTCTGCTATAGTGGGAGGTTAAAATTTCATGTTCTGAAGCTTCCCTGAAAAGTTATGGCACAATGCACAAAAACGCTTTTCAGCCTGAGATAAGGTGGGTTTCGGAACGCCAAACATAAAAGTGTTGATAACTTTGGAAAAACACTTCAGACAGTTTAGATTTGATGTGCAACTACTAGAAAGACCCTTTCTGCTATAGTGGGAGGTTAAAATTTCATGTTCTGAAGCTTCCCTGAAAAGTTATGGCACAATGCACAAAAACGCTTTTCAGCCTGAGATAAGGTGGGTTTCGGAACGCCAAACATAAAAGTGTTGATAACTTTGGAAAAACACTTCAGACAGTTTAGATTTGATGTGCAACTACTAGAAAGACCCTTTCTGCTATAGTGGGAGGTTAAAATTTCATGTTCTGAAGCTTCCCTGAAAAGTTATGGCACAATGCACAAAAACGCTTTTCAGCCTGAGATAAGGTGGGTTTCGGAACGCCAAACATAAAAGTGTTGATAACTTTGGAAAAACACTTCAGACAGTTTAGATTTGATGTGCAACCACTAGAAAGACCCTTTCTGCTATAGTGGGAGGTTAAAATTTCATGTTCTGAAGCTTCCCTGAAAAGTTATGGCACAATGCACAAAAACGCTTTTCAGCCTGAGATAAGGTGGGTTTCGGAACGCCAAACATAAAAGTGTTAATAACTTTGGAAAAACACTTCAGACAGTTTAGATTTGATGTGCAACTACTAGAAAGACCCTTTCTGCTATAGTGGGAGGTTAAAATTTCATGTTCTGAAGCTTCCCTGAAAAGTTATGGCACAATGCACAAAAACGCTTTTCAGCCTGAGATAAGGTGGGTTTCGGAACGCCAAACATAAAAGTGTTGATAACTTTCGAAAAACACTTCAGAGAGCTTAGATTTGATGTGCACCTACTAGAAAGACCCTTTCTGCTATAGTGGGAGGTTAAAATTTCATGTTCTGAAGCTTCCCTGAAAAGTTATGGCACAATGCGTAAAAACGCTTTTCAGCCTGAGATAAGGTGGGTTTCGGAACGCCAAACATAAAAGTGTTGATAACTTTGGAAAAACACTTCAGACAGTTTAGATTTGATGTGCAACTACTAGAAAGACCCTTTCTGCTATAGTGGGAGGTTAAAATTTCATGTTCTGAAGCTTTCCTGAAAAGTTATGGCACAATGCACAAAAACGCTTTTCAGCCTGAGATAAGGTGGGTTTCGGAACGCCAAACATAAAAGTGTTGATAACTTTTGAAAAACACTTCAGACAGCTTAGATTTGATGTGCAACTACTAGAAAGACCCTTTCTGCTATAGTGGGAGGTTAAAATTTCATGTTCTGAAGCTTCCCTGAAAAGTTATGGCACAATGCACAAAAACGCTTTTCAGCCTGAGATAAGGTGGGTTTCGGAACGCCAAACATAAAAGTGTTGATAACTTTGGAAAAACACTTCAGACAGTTTAGATTTGATGTGCAACTACTAGAAAGACCCTTTCTGCTATAGTGGGAGGTTAAAATTTCATGTTCTGAAGCTTTCCTGAAAAGTTATGGCACAATGCACAAAAACGCTTTTCAGCCTGAGATAAGGTGGGTTTCGGAACGCCAAACATAAAAGTGTTGATAACTTTGGAAAAACACTTCAGACAGTTTAGATTTGATGTGCAACTACTAGAAAGACCCTTTCTGCTATAGTGGGAGGTTAAAATTTCATGTTCTGAAGCTTCCCTGAAAAGTTATGGCACAATGCACAAAAACGCTTTTCAGCCTGAGATAAGGTGGGTTTCGGAACGCCAAACATAAAAGTGTTGATAACTTTCGAAAAACACTTCAGAGAGCTTAGATTTGATGTGCACCTACTAGAAAGACCCTTTCTGCTATAGTGGGAGGTTAAAATTTCATGTTCTGAAGCTTCCCTGAAAAGTTATGGCACAATGCGTAAAAACGCTTTTCAGCCTGAGATAAGGTGGGTTTCGGAACGCCAAACATAAAAGTGTTGATAACTTTGGAAAAACACTTCAGACAGTTTAGATTTGATGTGCAACTACTAGAAAGACCCTTTCTGCTATAGTGGGAGGTTAAAATTTCATGTTCTGAAGCTTTCCTGAAAAGTTATGGCACAATGCACAAAAACGCTTTTCAGCCTGAGATAAGGTGGGTTTCGGAACGCCAAACATAAAAGTGTTGATAACTTTTGAAAAACACTTCAGACAGCTTAGATTTGATGTGCAACTACTAGAAAGACCCTTTCTGCTATAGTGGGAGGTTAAAATTTCATGTTCTGAAGCTTCCCTGAAAAGTTATGGCACAATGCACAAAAACGCTTTTCAGCCTGAGATAAGGTGGGTTTCGGAACGCCAAACATAAAAGTGTTAATAACTTTGGAAAAACACTTCAGACAGTTTAGATTTGATGTGCAACTACTAGAAAGACCCTTTCTGCTATAGTGGGAGGTTAAAATTTCATGTTCTGAAGCTTCCCTGAAAAGTTATGGCACAATGCACAAAAACGCTTTTCAGCCTGAGATAAGGTGGGTTTCGGAACGCCAAACATAAAAGTGTTGATAACTTTCGAAAAACACTTCAGAGAGCTTAGATTTGATGTGCACCTACTAGGAAGACCCTTTCTGCTATAGTGGGAGGTTAAAATTTCATGTTCTGAAGCTTCCCTGAAAAGTTATGGCACAATGCGTAAAAACGCTTTTCAGCCTGAGATAAGGTGGGTTTCGGAACGCCAAACATAAAAGTGTTGATAACTTTGGAAAAACACTTCAGACAGTTTAGATTTGATGTGCAACTACTAGAAAGACCCTTTCTGCTATAGTGGGAGGTTAAAATTTCATGTTCTGAAGCTTTCCTGAAAAGTTATGGCACAATGCACAAAAACGCTTTTCAGCCTGAGATAAGGTGGGTTTCGGAACGCCAAACATAAAAGTGTTGATAACTTTTGAAAAACACTTCAGACAGCTTAGATTTGATGTGCAACTACTAGAAAGACTCTTTCTGCTATAGTGGGAGGTTAAAATTTCATGTTCTGAAGCTTCCCTGAAAAGTTATGGCACAATGCACAAAAACGCTTTTCAGCCTGAGATAAGGTGGGTTTCGGAACGCCAAACATAAAAGTGTTGATAACTTTCGAAAAACACTTCAGAGAGCTTAGATTTGATGTGCACCTACTAGAAAGACCCTTTCTGCTATAGTGGGAGGTTAAAATTTCATGTTCTGAAGCTTCCCTGAAAAGTTATGGCACAATGCGTAAAAACGCTTTTCAGCCTGAGATAAGGTGGGTTTCGGAACGCCAAACATAAAAGTGTTGATAACTTTGGAAAAACACTTCAGACAGTTTAGATTTGATGTGCAACTACTAGAAAGACCCTTTCTGCTATAGTGGGAGGTTAAAATTTCATGTTCTGAAGCTTTCCTGAAAAGTTATGGCACAATGCACAAAAACGCTTTTCAGCCTGAGATAAGGTGGGTTTCGGAACGCCAAACATAAAAGTGTTGATAACTTTTGAAAAACACTTCAGACAGCTTAGATTTGATGTGCAACTACTAGAAAGACCCTTTCTGCTATAGTGGGAGGTTAAAATTTCATGTTCTGAAGCTTCCCTGAAAAGTTATGGCACAATGCACAAAAACGCTTTTCAGCCTGAGATAAGGTGGGTTTCGGAACGCCAAACATAAAAGTGTTAATAACTTTGGAAAAACACTTCAGACAGTTTAGATTTGATGTGCAACTACTAGAAAGACCCTTTCTGCTATAGTGGGAGGTTAAAATTTCATGTTCTGAAGCTTCCCTGAAAAGTTATGGCACAATGCACAAAAACGCTTTTCAGCCTGAGATAAGGTGGGTTTCGGAACGCCAAACATAAAAGTGTTGATAACTTTCGAAAAACACTTCAGAGAGCTTAGATTTGATGTGCACCTACTAGGAAGACCCTTTCTGCTATAGTGGGAGGTTAAAATTTCATGTTCTGAAGCTTCCCTGAAAAGTTATGGCACAATGCGTAAAAACGCTTTTCAGCCTGAGATAAGGTGGGTTTCGGAACGCCAAACATAAAAGTGTTGATAACTTTGGAAAAACACTTCAGACAGTTTAGATTTGATGTGCAACTACTAGAAAGACCCTTTCTGCTATAGTGGGAGGTTAAAATTTCATGTTCTGAAGCTTTCCTGAAAAGTTATGGCACAATGCACAAAAACGCTTTTCAGCCTGAGATAAGGTGGGTTTCGGAACGCCAAACATAAAAGTGTTGATAACTTTTGAAAAACACTTCAGACAGCTTAGATTTGATGTGCAACTACTAGAAAGACTCTTTCTGCTATAGTGGGAGGTTAAAATTTCATGTTCTGAAGCTTCCCTGAAAAGTTATGGCACAATGCACAAAAACGCTTTTCAGCCTGAGATAAGGTGGGTTTCGGAACGCCAAACATAAAAGTGTTGATAACTTTCGAAAAACACTTCAGACAGCTTAGATTTGATGTGCACCTACTAGAAAGACCCTTTCTGCTATAGTGGGAGGTTAAAATTTCATGTTCTGAAGCTTCCCTGAAAAGTTATGGCACAATGCGTAAAAACGCTTTTCAGCCTGAGATAAGGTGGGTTTCGGAACGCCAAACATAAAAGTGTTGATAACTTTGGAAAAACACTTCAGACAGTTTAGATTTGATGTGCAACTACTAGAAAGACCCTTTCTGCTATAGTGGGAGGTTAAAATTTCATGTTCTGAAGCTTCCCTGAAAAGTTATGGCACAATGCACAAAAACGCTTTTCAGCCTGAGATAAGGTGGGTTTCGGAACGCCAAACATAAAAGTGTTGATAACTTTGGAAAAACACTTCAGACAGTTTAGATTTGATGTGCAACTACTAGAAAGACCCTTTCTGCTATAGTGGGAGGTTAAAATTTCATGTTCTGAAGCTTTCCTGAAAAGTTATGGCACAATGCACAAAAACGCTTTTCAGCCTGAGATAAGGTGGGTTTCGGAACGCCAAACATAAAAGTGTTGATAACTTTTGAAAAACACTTCAGACAGCTTAGATTTGATGTGCAACTACTAGAAAGACCCTTTCTGCTATAGTGGGAGGTTAAAATTTCATGTTCTGAAGCTTCCCTGAAAAGTTATGGCACAATGCACAAAAACGCTTTTCAGCCTGAGATAAGGTGGGTTTCGGAACGCCAAACATAAAAGTGTTGATAACTTTGGAAAAACACTTCAGACAGTTTAGATTTGATGTGCAACTACTAGAAAGACCCTTTCTGCTATAGTGGGAGGTTAAAATTTCATGTTCTGAAGCTTCCCTGAAAAGTTATGGCACAATGCACAAAAACGCTTTTCAGCCTGAGATAAGGTGGGTTTCGGAACGCCAAACATAAAAGTGTTGATAACTTTGGAAAAACACTTCAGACAGTTTAGATTTGATGTGCAACTACTAGAAAGACCCTTTCTGCTATAGTGGGAGGTTAAAATTTCATGTTCTGAAGCTTCCCTGAAAAGTTATGGCACAATGCACAAAAACGCTTTTCAGCCTGAGATAAGGTGGGTTTCGGAACGCCAAACATAAAAGTGTTAATAACTTTGGAAAAACACTTCAGACAGTTTAGATTTGATGTGCAACTACTAGAAAGACCCTTTCTGCTATAGTGGGAGGTTAAAATTTCATGTTCTGAAGCTTCCCTGAAAAGTTATGGCACAATGCACAAAAACGCTTTTCAGCCTGAGATAAGGTGGGTTTCGGAACGCCAAACATAAAAGTGTTGATAACTTTCGAAAAACACTTCAGACAGTTTAGATTTGATGTGCACCTACTAGAAAGACCCTTTCTGCTATAGTGGGAGGTTAAAATTTCATGTTCTGAAGCTTCCCTGAAAAGTTATGGCACAATGCGTAAAAACGCTTTTCAGCCTGAGATAAGGTGGGTTTCGGAACGCCAAACATAAAAGTGTTGATAACTTTTGAAAAACACTTCAGACAGCTTAGATTTGATGTGCAACTACTAGAAAGACCCTTTCTGCTATAGTGGGAGGTTAAAATTTCATGTTCTGAAGCTTCCCTGAAAAGTTATGGCACAATGCACAAAAACGCTTTTCAGCCTGAGATAAGGTGGGTTTCGGAACGCCAAACATAAAAGTGTTGATAACTTTGGAAAAACACTTCAGACAGTTTAGATTTGATGTGCAACTACTAGAAAGACCCTTTCTGCTATAGTGGGAGGTTAAAATTTCATGTTCTGAAGCTTCCCTGAAAAGTTATGGCACAATGCACAAAAACGCTTTTCAGCCTGAGATAAGGTGGGTTTCGGAACGCCAAACATAAAAGTGTTAATAACTTTGGAAAAACACTTCAGACAGTTTAGATTTGATGTGCAACTACTAGAAAGACCCTTTCTGCTATAGTGGGAGGTTAAAATTTCATGTTCTGAAGCTTCCCTGAAAAGTTATGGCACAATGCACAAAAACGCTTTTCAGCCTGAGATAAGGTGGGTTTCGGAACGCCAAACATAAAAGTGTTGATAACTTTCGAAAAACACTTCAGAGAGCTTAGATTTGATGTGCACCAACTAGAAAGACCCTTTCTGCTATAGTGGGAGGTTAAAATTTCATGTTCTGAAGCTTCCCTGAAAAGTTATGGCACAATGCACAAAAACGCTTTTCAGCCTGAGATAAGGTGGGTTTCGGAACGCCAAACATAAAAGTGTTGATAACTTTGGAAAAACACTTCAGACAGTTTAGATTTGATGTGCAACTACTAGAAAGACCCTTTCTGCTATAGTGGGAAGTTAAAATTTCATGTTCTGAAGCTTTCCTGAAAAGTTATGGCACAATGCACAAAAACGCTTTTCAGCCTGAGATAAGGTGGGTTTCGGAACGCCAAACATAAAAGTGTTGATAACTTTTGAAAAACACTTCAGACAGCTTAGATTTGATGTGCAACTACTAGAAAGACCCTTTCTGCTATAGTGGGAGGTTAAAATTTCATGTTCTGAAGCTTCCCTGAAAAGTTATGGCACAATGCACAAAAACGCTTTTCAGCCTGAGATAAGGTGGGTTTCGGAACGCCAAACATAAAAGTGTTGATAACTTTCGAAAAATACTTCAGACAGCTTAGATTTGATGTGCACCTACTAGAAAGACCCTTTCTGCTATAGTGGGAGGTTAAAATTTCATGTTCTGAAGCTTCCCTGAAAAGTTATGGCACAATGCACAAAAACGCTTTTCAGCCTGAGATAAGGTGGGTTTCGGAACGCCAAACATAAAAGTGTTGATAACTTTCGAAAAACACTTCAGAGAGCGTAGATTTGATGTGCACCTACTAGAAAGACCCTTTCTGCTATAGTGGGAGGTTAAAATTTCATGTTCTGAAGCTTCCCTGAAAAGTTATGGCACAATGCGTAAAAACGCTTTTCAGCCTGAGATAAGGTGGGTTTCGGAACGCCAAACATAAAAGTGTTGATAACTTTGGAAAAACACTTCAGACAGTTTAGATTTGATGTGCAACTACTAGAAAGACCCTTTCTGCTATAGTGGGAGGTTAAAATTTCATGTTCTGAAGCTTTCCTGAAAAGTTATGGCACAATGCACAAAAACGCTTTTCAGCCTGAGATAAGGTGGGTTTCGGAACGCTAAACATAAAAGTGTTGATAACTTTTGAAAAACACTTCAGACAGTTTAGATTTGATGTGCAACTACTAGAAAGACCCTTTCTGCTATAGTGGGAGGTTAAAATTTCATGTTCTGAAGCTTCCCTGAAAAGTTATGGCACAATGCACAAAAACGCTTTTCAGCCTGAGATAAGGTGGGTTTCGGAACGCCAAACATAAAAGTGTTAATAACTTTGGAAAAACACTTCAGACAGTTTAGATTTGATGTGCAACTACTAGAAAGACCCTTTCTGCTATAGTGGGAGGTTAAAATTTCATGTTCTGAAGCTTCCCTGAAAAGTTATGGCACAATGCACAAAAACGCTTTTCAGCCTGAGATAAGGTGGGTTTCGGAACGCCAAACATAAAAGTGTTGATAACTTTGGAAAAACACTTCAGACAGTTTAGATTTGATGTGCAACTACTAGAAAGACCCTTTCTGCTATAGTGGGAGGTTAAAATTTCATGTTCTGAAGCTTTCCTGAAAAGTTATGGCACAATGCACAAAAACGCTTTTCAGCCTGAGATAAGGTGGGTTTCGGAACGCCAAACATAAAAGTGTTGATAACTTTTGAAAAACACTTCAGACAGTTTAGATTTGATGTGCAACTACTAGAAAGACCCTTTCTGCTATAGTGGGAGGTTAAAATTTCATGTTCTGAAGCTTCCCTGAAAAGTTATGGCACAATGCACAAAAACGCTTTTCAGCCTGAGATAAGGTGGGTTTCGGAACGCCAAACATAAAAGTGTTAATAACTTTGGAAAAACACTTCAGACAGTTTTGATTTGATGTGCAACTACTAGAAAGACCCTTTCTGCTATAGTGGGAGGTTAAAATTTCATGTTCTGAAGCTTCCCTGAAAAGTTATGGCACAATGCACAAAAACGCTTTTCAGCCTGAGATAAGGTGGGTTTCGGAACGCCAAACATAAAAGTGTTGATAACTTTCGAAAAACACTTCAGAGAGCTTAGATTTGATGTGCACCTACTAGAAAGACCCTTTCTGCTATAGTGGGAGGTTAAAATTTCATGTTCTGAAGCTTCCCTGAAAAGTTATGGCACAATGCGTAAAAACGCTTTTCAGCCTGAGATAAGGTGGGTTTCGGAACGCCAAACATAAAAGTGTTGATAACTTTGGAAAAACACTTCAGACAGTTTAGATTTGATGTGCAACTACTAGAAAGACCCTTTCTGCTATAGTGGGAGGTTAAAATTTCATGTTCTGAAGCTTCCCTGAAAAGTTATGGCACAATGCACAAAAACGCTTTTCAGCCTGAGATAAGGTGGGTTTCGGAACGCCAAACATAAAAGTGTTGATAACTTTGGAAAAACACTTCAGACAGTTTAGATTTGATGTGCAACTACTAGAAAGACCCTTTCTGCTATAGTGGGAGGTTAAAATTTCATGTTCTGAAGCTTCCCTGAAAAGTTATGGCACAATGCACAAAAACGCTTTTCAGCCTGAGATAAGGTGGGTTTCGGAACGCTAAACATAAAAGTGTTGATAACTTTGGAAAAACACTTCAGACAGTTTAGATTTGATGTGCAACTACTAGAAAGACCCTTTCTGCTATAGTGGGAGGTTAAAATTTCATGTTCTGAAGCTTCCCTGAAAAGTTATGGCACAATGCACAAAAACGCTTTTCAGCCTGAGATAAGGTGGGTTTCGGAACGCCAAACATAAAAGTGTTAATAACTTTGGAAAAACACTTCAGACAGTTTAGATTTGATGTGCAACTACTAGAAAGACCCTTTCTGCTATAGTGGGAGGTTAAAATTTCATGTTCTGAAGCTTCCCTGAAAAGTTATGGCACAATGCACAAAAACGCTTTTCAGCCTGAGATAAGGTGGGTTTCGGAACGCCAAACATAAAAGTGTTGATAACTTTCGAAAAACACTTCAGACAGTTTAGATTTGATGTGCACCTACTAGAAAGACCCTTTCTGCTATAGTGGGAGGTTAAAATTTCATGTTCTGAAGCTTCCCTGAAAAGTTATGGCACAATGCGTAAAAACGCTTTTCAGCCTGAGATAAGGTGGGTTTCGGAACGCCAAACATAAAAGTGTTGATAACTTTGGAAAAACACTTCAGACAGTTTAGATTTGATGTGCAACTACTAGAAAGACCCTTTCTGCTATAGTGGGAGGTTAAAATTTCATGTTCTGAAGCTTTCCTGAAAAGTTATGGCACAATGCACAAAAACGCTTTTCAGCCTGAGATAAGGTGGGTTTCGGAACGCCAAACATAAAAGTGTTGATAACTTTTGAAAAACACTTCAGACAGCTTAGATTTGATGTGCAACTACTAGAAAGACCCTTTCTGCTATAGTGGGAGGTTAAAATTTCATGTTCTGAAGCTTCCCTGAAAAGTTATGGCACAATGCACAAAAACGCTTTTCAGCCTCAGATAAGGTGGGTTTCGGAACGCCAAACATAAAAGTGTTGATAACTTTGGAAAAACACTTCAGACAGTTTAGATTTGATGTGCAACTACTAGAAAGACCCTTTCTGCTATAGTGGGAGGTTAAAATTTCATGTTCTGAAGCTTCCCTGAAAAGTTATGGCACAATGCACAAAAACGCTTTTCAGCCTGATATAAGGTGGGTTTCGGAACGCCAAACATAAAAGTGTTAATAACTTTGGAAAAACACTTCAGACAGTTTAGATTTGATGTGCAACTACTAGAAAGACCCTTTCTGCTATAGTGGGAGGTTAAAATTTCATGTTCTGAAGCTTCCCTGAAAAGTTATGGCACAATGCACAAAAACGCTTTTCAGCCTGAGATAAGGTGGGTTTCGGAACGCCAAACATAAAAGTGTTGATAACTTTCGAAAAACACTTCAGAGAGCTTAGATTTGATGTGCACCTACTAGAAAGACCCTTTCTGCTATAGTGGGAGGTTAAAATTTCATGTTCTGAAGCTTCCCTGAAAAGTTATGGCACAATGCGTAAAAACGCTTTTCAGCCTGAGATAAGGTGGGTTTCGGAACGCCAAACATAAAAGTGTTGATAACTTTGGAAAAACACTTCAGACAGTTTAGATTTGATGTGCAACTACTAGAAAGACCCTTTCTGCTATAGTGGGAGGTTAAAATTTCATGTTCTGAAGCTTTCCTGAAAAGTTATGGCACAATGCACAAAAACGCTTTTCAGCCTGAGATAAGGTGGGTTTCGGAACGCCAAACATAAAAGTGTTGATAACTTTTGAAAAACACTTCAGACAGCTTAGATTTGATGTGCAACTACTAGAAAGACCCTTTCTGCTATAGTGGGAGGTTAAAATTTCATGTTTTGAAGCTTCCCTGAAAAGTTATGGCACAATGCACAAAAACGCTTTTCAGCCTGAGATAAGGTGGGTTTCGGAACGCCAAACATAAAAGTGTTGATAACTTTCGAAAAACACTTCAGACAGCTTAGATTTGATGTGCACCTACTAGAAAGACCCTTTCTGCTATAGTGGGAGGTTAAAATTTCATGTTCTGAAGCTTCCCTGAAAAGTTATGGCACAATGCACAAAAACGCTTTTCAGCCTGAGATAAGGTGGGTTTCGGAACGCCAAACATAAAAGTGTTGATAACTTTCGAAAAACACTTCAGAGAGCTTAGATTTGATGTGCACCTACTAGAAAGACCCTTTCTGCTATAGTGGGAGGTTAAAATTTCATGTTCTGAAGCTTCCCTGAAAAGTTATGGCACAATGCGTAAAAACGCTTTTCAGCCTGAGATAAGGTGGGTTTCGGAACGCCAAACATAAAAGTGTTGATAACTTTGGAAAAACACTTCAGACAGTTTAGATTTGATGTGCAACTACTAGAAAGACCCTTTCTGCTATAGTGGGAGGTTAAAATTTCATGTTCTGAAGCTTTCCTGAAAAGTTATGGCACAATGCACAAAAACGCTTTTCAGCCTGAGATAAGGTGGGTTTCGGAACGCCAAACATAAAAGTGTTGATAACTTTTGAAAAACACTTCAGACAGCTTAGATTTGATGTGCAACTACTAGAAAGACCCTTTCTGCTATAGTGGGAGGTTAAAATTTCATGTTCTGAAGCTTCCCTGAAAAGTTATGGCACAATGCACAAAAACGCTTTTCAGCCTGAGATAAGGTGGGTTTCGGAACGCCAAACATAAAAGTGTTGATAACTTTCGAAAAACACTTCAGACAGCTTAGATTTGATGTGCACCTACTAGAAAGACCCTTTCTGCTATAGTGGGAGGTTAAAATTTCATGTTCTGAAGCTTCCCTGAAAAGTTATGGCACAATGCGTAAAAACGCTTTTCAGCCTGAGATAAGGTGGGTTTCGGAACGCCAAACATAAAAGTGTTGATAACTTTGGAAAAACACTTCAGACAGTTTAGATTTGATGTGCAACTACTAGAAAGACCCTTTCTGCTATAGTGGGAGGTTAAAATTTCATGTTCTGAAGCTTCCCTGAAAAGTTATGGCACAATGCACAAAAACGCTTTTCAGCCTGAGATAAGGTGGGTTTCGGAACGCCAAACATAAAAGTGTTGATAACTTTGGAAAAACACTTCAGACAGTTTAGATTTGATGTGCAACTACTAGAAAGACCCTTTCTGCTATAGTGGGAGGTTAAAATTTCATGTTCTGAAGCTTTCCTGAAAAGTTATGGCACAATGCACAAAAACGCTTTTCAGCCTGAGATAAGGTGGGTTTCGGAACGCCAAACATAAAAGTGTTGATAACTTTGGAAAAACACTTCAGACAGTTTAGATTTGATGTGCAACTACTAGAAAGACCCTTTCTGCTATAGTGGGAGGTTAAAATTTCATGTTCTGAAGCTTCCCTGAAAAGTTATGGCACAATGCACAAAAACGCTTTTCAGCCTGAGATAAGGTGGGTTTCGGAACGCCAAACATAAAAGTGTTAATAACTTTGGAAAAACACTTCAGACAGTTTAGATTTGATGTGCAACTACTAGAAAGACCCTTTCTGCTATAGTGGGAGGTTAAAATTTCATGTTCTGAAGCTTCCCTGAAAAGTTATGGCACAATGCACAAAAACGCTTTTCAGCCTGAGATAAGGTGGGTTTCGGAACGCCAAACATAAAAGTGTTGATAACATTCGAAAAACACTTCAGAGAGCTTAGATTTGATGTGCACCTACTAGAAAGACCCTTTCTGCTATAGTGGGAGGTTAAAATTTCATGTTCTGAAGCTTCCCTGAAAAGTTATGGCACAATGCGTAAAAACGCTTTTCAGCCTGAGATAAGGTGGGTTTCGGAACGCCAAACATAAAAGTGTTGATAACTTTGGAAAAACACTTCAGACAGTTTAGATTTGATGTGCAACTACTAGAAAGACCCTTTCTGCTATAGTGGGAGGTTAAAATTTCATGTTCTGAAGCTTTCCTGAAAAGTTATGGCACAATGCACAAAAACGCTTTTCAGCCTGAGATAAGGTGGGTTTCGGAACGCCAAACATAAAAGTGTTGATAACTTTTGAAAAACACTTCAGACAGCTTAGATTTGATGTGCAACTACTAGAAAGACCCTTTCTGCTATAGTGGGAGGTTAAAATTTCATGTTCTGAAGCTTCCCTGAAAAGTTATGGCACAATGCACAAAAACGCTTTTCAGCCTGAGATAAGGTGGGTTTCGGAACGCCAAACATAAAAGTGTTGATAACTTTGGAAAAACACTTCAGACAGTTTAGATTTGATGTGCAACTACTAGAAAGACCCTTTCTGCTATAGTGGGAGGTTAAAATTTCATGTTCTGAAGCTTTCCTGAAAAGTTATGGCACAATGCACAAAAACGCTTTTCAGCCTGAGATAAGGTGGGTTTCGGAACGCCAAACATAAAAGTGTTGATAACTTTGGAAAAACACTTCAGACAGTTTAGATTTGATGTGCAACTACTAGAAAGACCCTTTCTGCTATAGTGGGAGGTTAAAATTTCATGTTCTGAAGCTTCCCTGAAAAGTTATGGCACAATGCACAAAAACGCTTTTCAGCCTGAGATAAGGTGGGTTTCGGAACGCCAAACATAAAAGTGTTGATAACTTTCGAAAAACACTTCAGAGAGCTTAGATTTGATGTGCACCTACTAGAAAGACCCTTTCTGCTATAGTGGGAGGTTAAAATTTCATGTTCTGAAGCTTCCCTGAAAAGTTATGGCACAATGCGTAAAAACGCTTTTCAGCCTGAGATAAGGTGGGTTTCGGAACGCCAAACATAAAAGTGTTGATAACTTTGGAAAAACACTTCAGACAGTTTAGATTTGATGTGCAACTACTAGAAAGACCCTTTCTGCTATAGTGGGAGGTTGAAATTTCATGTTCTGAAGCTTTCCTGAAAAGTTATGGCACAATGCACAAAAACGCTTTTCAGCCTGAGATAAGGTGGGTTTCGGAACGCCAAACATAAAAGTGTTGATAACTTTCGAAAAACACTTCAGAGAGCTTAGATTTGATGTGCACCTACTAGAAAGACCCTTTCTGCTATAGTGGGAGGTTAAAATTTCATGTTCTGAAGCTTCCCTGAAAAGTTATGGCACAATGCGTAAAAACGCTTTTCAGCCTGAGATAAGGTGGGTTTCGGAACGCCAAACATAAAAGTGTTGATAACTTTGGAAAAACACTTCAGACAGTTTAGATTTGATGTGCAACTACTAGAAAGACCCTTTCTGCTATAGTGGGAGGTTAAAATTTCATGTTCTGAAGCTTTCCTGAAAAGTTATGGCACAATGCACAAAAACGCTTTTCAGCCTGAGATAAGGTGGGTTTCGGAACGCCAAACATAAAAGTGTTGATAACTTTTTGAAAAACACTTCAGACAGCTTAGATTTGATGTGCAACTACTAGAAAGACCCTTTCTGCTATAGTGGGAGGTTAAAATTTCATGTTCTGAAGCTTCCTTGAAAAGTTATGGCACAATGCACAAAAACGCTTTTCAGCCTGAGATAAGGTGGGTTTCGGAACGCCAAACATAAAAGTGTTGATAACTTTTGAAAAAACACTTCAGACAGCTTAGATTTGATGTGCAACTACTAGAAAGACCCTTTCTGCTATAGTGGGAGGTTAAAATTTCATGTTCTGAAGCTTCCCTGAAAAGTTATGGCACAATGCGTAAAAAACGCTTTTCAGCCTGAGATAAGGTGGGTTTCGGAACGCCAAACATAAAAGTGTTGATAACTTTGGAAAAACACTTCAGACAGTTTAGATTTGATGTGCAACTACTAGAAAGACCCTTTCTGCTATAGTGGGAGGTTAAAATTTCATGTTCTGAAGCTTCCCTGAAAAGTTATGGCACAATGCACAAAAACGCTTTTCAGCCTGAGATAAGGTGGGTTTCGGAACGCCAAACATAAAAGTGTTGATAACTTTGGAAAAACACTTCAGACAGTTTAGATTTGATGTGCAACTACTAGAAAGACCCTTTCTGCTATAGTGGGAGGTTAAAATTTCATGTTCTGAAGCTTCCTGAAAAGTTATGGCACAATGCACAAAAACGCTTTTCAGCCTGAGATAAGGTGGGTTTCGGAACGCCAAACATAAAAGTGTTGATAACTTTTGAAAAACACTTCAGACAGCTTAGATTTGATGTGCAACTACTAGAAAGACCCTTTCTGCTATAGTGGGAGGTTAAAATTTCATGTTCTGAAGCTTCCCTGAAAAGTTATGGCACAATGCACAAAAACGCTTTTCAGCCTGAGATAAGGTGGGTTTCGGAACGCCAAACATAAAAGTGTTGATAACTTTCGAAAAACACTTCAGACAGCTTAGATTTGATGTGCAACTACTAGAAAGACCCTTTCTGCTATAGTGGGAGGTTAAAATTTCATGTTCTGAAGCTTCCCTGAAAAGTTATGGCACAATGCACAAAAACGCTTTTCAGCCTGAGATAAGGTGGGTTTCGGAACGCCAAACATAAAAGTGTTGATAACTTTGGAAAAACACTTCAGACAGTTTAGATTTGATGTGCAACTACTAGAAAGACCCTTTCTGCTATAGTGGGAGGTTAAAATTTCATGTTCTGAAGCTTCCCTGAAAAGTTATGGCACAATGCACAAAAACGCTTTTCAGCCTGAGATAAGGTGGGTTTCGGAACGCCAAACATAAAAGTGTTGATAACTTTGGAAAAACACTTCAGACAGTTTAGATTTGATGTGCAACTACTAGAAAGACCCTTTCTGCTATAGTGGGAGGTTAAAATTTCATGTTCTGAAGCTTCCCTGAAAAGTTATGGCACAATGCACAAAAACGCTTTTCAGCCTGAGATAAGGTGGGTTTCGGAACGCCAAACATAAAAGTGTTGATAACTTTGAAAAACACTTCAGACAGTTTAGATTTGATGTGCAACTACTAGAAAGACCCTTTCTGCTATAGTGGGAGGTTAAAATTTCATGTTCTGAAGCTTCCCTGAAAAGTTATGGCACAATGCACAAAAACGCTTTTCAGCCTGAGATAAGGTGGGTTTCGGAACGCCAAACATAAAAGTGTTGATAACTTTGGAAAAACACTTCAGACAGTTTAGATTTGATGTGCAACTACTAGAAAGACCCTTTCTGCTATAGTGGGAGGTTAAAATTTCATGTTCTGAAGCTTCCCTGAAAAGTTATGGCACAATGCACAAAAACGCTTTTCAGCCTGAGATAAGGTGGGTTTCGGAACGCCAAACATAAAAGTGTTGATAACTTTGGAAAAACACTTCAGACAGTTTAGATTTGATGTGCAACTACTAGAAAGACCCTTTCTGCTATAGTGGGAGGTTAAAATTTCATGTTCTGAAGCTTTCCTGAAAAGTTATGGCACAATGCACAAAAACGCTTTTCAGCCTGAGATAAGGTGGGTTTCGGAACGCCAAACATAAAAGTGTTGATAACTTTGAAAAACACTTCAGACAGCTTAGATTTGATGTGCAACTACTAGAAAGACCCTTTCTGCTATAGTGGGAGGTTAAAATTTCATGTTCTGAAGCTTCCCTGAAAAGTTATGGCACAATGCACAAAAACGCTTTTCAGCCTGAGATAAGGTGGGTTTCGGAACGCCAAACATAAAAGTGTTGATAACTTTGGAAAAACACTTCAGACAGTTTAGATTTGATGTGCAACTACTAGAAAGACCCTTTCTGCTATAGTGGGAGGTTAAAATTTCATGTTCTGAAGCTTCCCTGAAAAGTTATGGCACAATGCACAAAAACGCTTTTCAGCCTGAGATAAGGTGGGTTTCGGAACGCCAAACATAAAAGTGTTGATAACTTTGGAAAAACACTTCAGACAGTTTAGATTTGATGTGCAACTACTAGAAAGACCCTTTCTGCTATAGTGGGAGGTTAAAATTTCATGTTCTGAAGCTTCCCTGAAAAGTTATGGCACAATGCGTAAAAACGCTTTTCAGCCTGAGATAAGGTGGGTTTCGGAACGCCAAACATAAAAGTGTTGATAACTTTTGAAAAACACTTCAGACAGCTTAGATTTGATGTGCAACTACTAGAAAGACCCTTTCTGCTATAGTGGGAGGTTAAAATTTCATGTTCTGAAGCTTCCCTGAAAAGTTATGGCACAATGCACAAAAACGCTTTTCAGCCTGAGATAAGGTGGGTTTCGGAACGCCAAACATAAAAGTGTTGATAACTTTGGAAAAACACTTCAGACAGTTTAGATTTGATGTGCAACTACTAGAAAGACCCTTTCTGCTATAGTGGGAGGTTAAAATTTCATGTTCTGAAGCTTCCCTGAAAAGTTATGGCACAATGCACAAAAACGCTTTTCAGCCTGAGATAAGGTGGGTTTCGGAACGCCAAACATAAAAGTGTTGATAACTTTCGAAAAACACTTCAGAGAGCTTAGATTTGATGTGCACCTACTAGAAAGACCCTTTCTGCTATAGTGGGAGGTTAAAATTTCATGTTCTGAAGCTTCCCTGAAAAGTTATGGCACAATGCGTAAAAACGCTTTTCAGCCTGAGATAAGGTGGGTTTCGGAACGCCAAACATAAAAGTGTTGATAACTTTGGAAAAACACTTCAGACAGTTTAGATTTGATGTGCAACTACTAGAAAGACCCTTTCTGCTATAGTGGGAGGTTAAAATTTCATGTTCTGAAGCTTTCCTGAAAAGTTATGGCACAATGCACAAAAACGCTTTTCAGCCTGAGATAAGGTGGGTTTCGGAACGCCAAAAATAAAAGTGTTGATAACTTTTGAAAAACACTTCAGACAGCTTAGATTTGATGTGCAACTACTAGAAAGACCCTTTCTGCTATAGTGGGAGGTTAAAATTTCATGTTTTGAAGCTTCCCTGAAAAGTTATGGCACAATGCACAAAAACGCTTTTCAGCCTGAGATAAGGTGGGTTTCGGAACGCCAAACATAAAAGTGTTGATAACTTTGGAAAAACACTTCAGACAGTTTAGATTTGATGTGCAACTACTAGAAAGACCCTTTCTGCTATAGTGGGAGGTTAAAATTTCATGTTCTGAAGCTTTCCTGAAAAGTTATGGCACAATGCACAAAAACGCTTTTCAGCCTGAGATAAGGTGGGTTTCGGAACGCCAAACATAAAAGTGTTGATAACTTTTGAAAAACACTTCAGACAGTTTAGATTTGATGTGCAACTACTAGAAAGACCCTTTCTGCTATAGTGGGAGGTTAAAATTTCATGTTCTGAAGCTTCCCTGAAAAGTTATGGCACAATGCACAAAAACGCTTTTCAGCCTGAGATAAGGTGGGTTTCGGAACGCCAAACATAAAAGTGTTAATAACTTTGGAAAAACACTTCAGACAGTTTAGATTTGATGTGCAACTACTAGAAAGACCCTTTCTGCTATAGTGGGAGGTTAAAATTTCATGTTCTGAAGCTTCCCTGAAAAGTTATGGCACAATGCACAAAAACGCTTTTCAGCCTGAGATAAGGTGGGTTTCGGAACGCCAAACATAAAAGTGTTGATAACTTTGGAAAAACACTTCAGACAGTTTAGATTTGATGTGCAACTACTAGAAAGACCCTTTCTGCTATAGTGGGAGGTTAAAATTTCATGTTCTGAAGCTTTCCTGAAAAGTTATGGCACAATGCACAAAAACGCTTTTCAGCCTGAGATAAGGTGGGTTTCGGAACGCCAAACATAAAAGTGTTGATAACTTTGGAAAAACACTTCAGACAGTTTAGATTTGATGTGCAACTACTAGAAAGACCCTTTCTGCTATAGTGGGAGGTTAAAATTTCATGTTCTGAAGCTTCCCTGAAAAGTTATGGCACAATGCACAAAAACGCTTTTCAGCCTGAGATAAGGTGGGTTTCGGAACGCCAAACATAAAAGTGTTAATAACTTTGGAAAAACACTTCAGACAGTTTTGATTTGATGTGCAACTACTAGAAAGACCCTTTCTGCTATAGTGGGAGGTTAAAATTTCATGTTCTGAAGCTTCCCTGAAAAGTTATGGCACAATGCACAAAAACGCTTTTCAGCCTGAGATAAGGTGGGTTTCGGAACGCCAAACATAAAAGTGTTGATAACTTTCGAAAAACACTCCAGAGAGCTTAGATTTGATGTGCACCTACTAGAAAGACCCTTTCTGCTATAGTGGGAGGTTAAAATTTCATGTTCTGAAGCTTCCCTGAAAAGTTATGGCACAATGCGTAAAAACGCTTTTCAGCCTGAGATAAGGTGGGTTTCGGAACGCCAAACATAAAAGTGTTGATAACTTTGGAAAAACACTTCAGACAGTTTAGATTTGATGTGCAACTACTAGAAAGACCCTTTCTGCTATAGTGGGAGGTTAAAATTTCATGTTCTGAAGCTTTCCTGAAAAGTTATGGCACAATGCACAAAAACGCTTTTCAGCCTGAGATAAGGTGGGTTTCGGAACGCCAAACATAAAAGTGTTGATAACTTTTGAAAAACACTTCAGACAGCTTAGATTTGATGTGCAACTACTAGAAAGACCCTTTCTGCTATAGTGGGAGGTTAAAATTTCATGTTCTGAAGCTTCCCTGAAAAGTTATGGCACAATGCACAAAAACGCTTTTCAGCCTGAGATAAGGTGGGTTTCGGAACGCCAAACATAAAAGTGTTGATAACTTTGGAAAAACACTTCAGACAGTTTAGATTTGATGTGCAACTACTAGAAAGACCCTTTCTGCTATAGTGGGAGGTTAAAATTTCATGTTCTGAAGCTTTCCTGAAAAGTTATGGCACAATGCACAAAAACGCTTTTCAGCCTGAGATAAGGTGGGTTTCGGAACGCCAAACATAAAAGTGTTAATAACTTTGGAAAAACACTTCAGACAGTTTAGATTTGATGTGCAACTACTAGAAAGACCCTTTCTGCTATAGTGGGAGGTTAAAATTTCATGTTCTAAAGCTTCCCTGAAAAGTTATGGCACAATGCACAAAAACGCTTTTCAGCCTGAGATAAGGTGGGTTTCGGAACGCCAAACATAAAAGTGTTGATAACTTTCGAAAAACACTTCAGAGAGCTTAGATTTGATGTGCAACTACTAGAAAGACCCTTTCTGCTATAGTGGGAGGTTAAAATTTCATGTTCTGAAGCTTCCCTGAAAAGTTATGGCACAATGCGTAAAAACGCTTTTCAGCCTGAGATAAGGTGGGTTTCGGAACGCCAAACATAAAAGTGTTGATAACTTTGGAAAAACACTTCAGACAGTTTAGATTTGATGTGCAACTACTAGAAAGGCCCTTTCTGCTATAGTGGGAGGTTAAAATTTCATGTTCTGAAGCTTTCCTGAAAAGTTATGGCACAATGCACAAAAACGCTTTTCAGCCTGAGATAAGGTGGGTTTCGGAACGCCAAACATAAAAGTGTTGATAACTTTTGAAAAACACTTCAGACAGCTTAGATTTGATGTGCAACTACTAGAAAGACCCTTTCTGCTATAGTGGGAGGTTAAAATTTCATGTTCTGAAGCTTTCCTGAAAAGTTATGGCACAATGCACAAAAACGCTTTTCAGCCTGAGATAAGGTGGGTTTCGGAACGCCAAACATAAAAGTGTTGATAACTTTGGAAAAACACTTCAGACAGTTTAGATTTGATGTGCAACTACTAGAAAGACCCTTTCTGCTATAGTGGGAGGTTAAAATTTCATGTTCTGAAGCTTCCCTGAAAAGTTATGGCACAATGCACAAAAACGCTTTTCAGCCTGAGATAAGGTGGGTTTCGGAACGCCAAACATAAAAGTGTTGATAACTTTCGAAAAACACTTCAGAGAGCTTAGATTTGATGTGCACCTACTAGAAAGACCCTTTCTGCTATAGTGGGAGGTTAAAATTTCATGTTCTGAAGCTTCCCTGAAAAGTTATGGCACAATGCGTAAAAACGCTTTTCAGCCTGAGATAAGGTGGGTTTCGGAACGCCAAACATAAAAGTGTTGATAACTTTCGAAAAACACTTCAGACAGTTTAGATTTGATGTGCAACTACTAGAAAGACCCTTTCTGCTATAGTGGGAGGTTAAAATTTCATGTTCTGAAGCTTTCCTGAAAAGTTATGGCACAATGCACAAAAACGCTTTTCAGCCTGAGATAAGGTGGGTTTCGGAACGCCAAACATAAAAGTGTTGATAACTTTTGAAAAACACTTCAGACAGCTTAGATTTGATGTGCAACTACTAGAAAGACCCTTTCTGCTATAGTGGGAGGTTAAAATTTCATGTTCTGAAGCTTCCTTGAAAAGTTATGGCACAATGCACAAAAACGCTTTTCAGCCTGAGATAAGGTGGGTTTCGGAACGCCAAACATAAAAGTGTTGATAACTTTTGAAAAACACTTCAGACAGCTTAGATTTGATGTGCAACTACTAGAAAGACCCTTTCTGCTATAGTGGGAGGTTAAAATTTCATGTTCTGAAGCTTCCCTGAAAAGTTATGGCACAATGCGTAAAAACGCTTTTCAGCCTGAGATAAGGTGGGTTTCGGAACGCCAAACATAAAAGTGTTGATAACTTTGGAAAAACACTTCAGACAGTTTAGATTTGATGTGTGCAACTACTAGAAAGACCTTTTCTGCTATAGTGGGAGGTTAAAATTTCATGTTCTGAAGCTTCCCTGAAAAGTTATGGCACAATGCACAAAAACGCTTTTCAGCCTGAGATAAGGTGGGTTTCGGAACGCCAAACATAAAAGTGTTGATAACTTTGGAAAAACACTTCAGACAGTTTAGATTTGATGTGCACCTACTAGAAAGACCCTTTCTGCTATAGTGGGAGGTTAAAATTTCATGTTCTGAAGCTTTCCTGAAAAGTTATGGCACAATGCACAAAAACGCTTTTCAGCCTGAGATAAGGTGGGTTTCGGAACGCCAAACATAAAAGTGTTGATAACTTTTGAAAAACACTTCAGACAGCTTAGATTTGATGTGCAACTACTAGAAAGACCCTTTCTGCTATAGTGGGAGGTTAAAATTTCATGTTCTGAAGCTTCCCTGAAAAGTTATGGCACAATGCACAAAAACGCTTTTCAGCCTGAGATAAGGTGGGTTTCGGAACGCCAAACATAAAAGTGTTGATAACTTTCGAAAAACACTTCAGAGAGCTTAGATTTGATGTGCACCTACTAGAAAGACCCTTTCTGCTATAGTGGGAGGTTAAAATTTCATGTTCTGAAGCTTCCCTGAAAAGTTATGGCACAATGCGTAAAAACGCTTTTCAGCCTGAGATAAGGTGGGTTTCGGAACGCCAAACATAAAAGTGTTGATAACTTTGGAAAAACACTTCAGACAGTTTAGATTTGATGTGCAACTACTAGAAAGACCCTTTCTGCTATAGTGGGAGGTTAAAATTTCATGTTCTGAAGCTTTCCTGAAAAGTTATGGCACAATGCACAAAAACGCTTTTCAGCCTGAGATAAGGTGGGTTTCGGAACGCCAAACATAAAAGTGTTGATAACTTTTGAAAAACACTTCAGACAGCTTAGATTTGATGTGCAACTACTAGAAAGACCCTTTCTGCTATAGTGGGAGGTTAAAATTTCATGTTCTGAAGCTTCCTTGAAAAGTTATGGCACAATGCACAAAAACGCTTTTCAGCCTGAGATAAGGTGGGTTTCGGAACGCCAAACATAAAAGTGTTGATAACTTTTGAAAAACACTTCAGACAGCTTAGATTTGATGTGCAACTACTAGAAAGACCCTTTCTGCTATAGTGGGAGGTTAAAATTTCATGTTCTGAAGCTTCCCTGAAAAGTTATGGCACAATGCACAAAAACGCTTTTCAGCCTGAGATAAGGTGGGTTTCGGAACGCCAAACATAAAAGTGTTGATAACTTTGGAAAAACACTTCAGACAGTTTAGATTTGATGTGCAACTACTAGAAAGACCCTTTCTGCTATAGTGGGAGGTTAAAATTTCATGTTCTGAAGCTTTCCTGAAAAGTTATGGCACAATGCACAAAAACGCTTTTCAGCCTGAGATAAGGTGGGTTTCGGAACGCCAAACATAAAAGTGTTGATAACTTTCGAAAAACACTTCAGAGAGCTTAGATTTGATGTGCACCTACTAGAAAGACCCTTTCTGCTATAGTGGGAGGTTAAAATTTCATGTTCTGAAGCTTCCCTGAAAAGTTATGGCACAATGCGTAAAAACGCTTTTCAGCCTGAGATAAGGTGGGTTTCGGAACGCCAAACATAAAAGTGTTGATAACTTTGGAAAAACACTTCAGACAGTTTAGATTTGATGTGCAACTACTAGAAAGACCCTTTCTGCTATAGTGGGAGGTTAAAATTTCATGTTCTGAAGCTTTCCTGAAAAGTTATGGCACAATGCACAAAAACGCTTTTCAGCCTGAGATAAGGTGGGTTTCGGAACGCCAAACATAAAAGTGTTGATAACTTTTGAAAAACACTTCAGACAGCTTAGATTTGATGTGCAACTACTAGAAAGACCCTTTCTGCTATAGTGGGAGGTTAAAATTTCATGTTCTGAAGCTTCCTTGAAAAGTTATGGCACAATGCACAAAAACGCTTTTCAGCCTGAGATAAGGTGGGTTTCGGAACGCCAAACATAAAAGTGTTGATAACTTTTGAAAAACACTTCAGACAGCTTAGATTTGATGTGCAACTACTAGAAAGACCCTTTCTGCTATAGTGGGAGGTTACAATTTCATGTTCTGAAGCTTCCCTGAAAAGTTATGGCACAATGCGTAAAAACGCTTTTCAGCCTGAGATAAGGTGGGTTTCGGAACGCCAAACATAAAAGTGTTGATAACTTTGGAAAAACACTTCAGACAGTTTAGATTTGATGTGCAACTACTAGAAAGACCTTTTCTGCTATAGTGGGAGGTTAAAATTTCATGTTCTGAAGCTTCCCTGAAAAGTTATGGCACAATGCACAAAAACGCTTTTCAGCCTGAGATAAGGTGGGTTTCGGAACGCCAAACATAAAAGTGTTGATAACTTTGGAAAAACACTTCAGACAGTTTAGATTTGATGTGCAACTACTAGAAAGACCCTTTCTGCTATAGTGGGAGGTTAAAATTTCATGTTCTGAAGCTTTCCTGAAAAGTTATGGCACAATGCACAAAAACGCTTTTCAGCCTGAGATAAGGTGGGTTTCGGAACGCCAAACATAAAAGTGTTGATAACTTTTGAAAAACACTTCAGACAGCTTAGATTTGATGTGCAACTACTAGAAAGACCCTTTCTGCTATAGTGGGAGGTTAAAATTTCATGTTCTGAAGCTTCCCTGAAAAGTTATGGCACAATGCACAAAAACGCTTTTCAGCCTGAGATAAGGTGGGTTTCGGAACGCCAAACATAAAAGTGTTGATAACCTTCGAAAAACACTTCAGAGAGCTTAGATTTGATGTGCACCTACTAGAAAGACCCTTTCTGCTATAGTGGGAGGTTAAAATTTCATGTTCTGAAGCTTCCCTGAAAAGTTATGGCACAATGCGTAAAAACGCTTTTCAGCCTGAGATAAGGTGGGTTTCGGAACGCCAAACATAAAAGTGTTGATGACTTTGGAAAAACACTTCAGACAGTTTAGATTTGATGTGCAACTACTAGAAAGACCCTTTCTGCTATAGTGGGAGGTTAAAATTTCATGTTCTGAAGCTTTCCTGAAAAGTTATGGCACAATGCACAAAAACGCTTTTCAGCCTGAGATAAGGTGGGTTTCGGAACGCCAAACATAAAAGTGTTGATAACTTTTGAAAAACACTTCAGACAGCTTAGATTTGATGTGCAACTACTAGAAAGACCCTTTCTGCTATAGTGGGAGGTTAAAATTTCATGTTCTGAAGCTTCCTTGAAAAGTTATGGCACAATGCACAAAAACGCTTTTCAGCCTGAGATAAGGTGGGTTTCGGAACGCCAAACATAAAAGTGTTGATAACTTTTGAAAAACACTTCAGACAGCTTAGATTTGATGTGCAACTACTAGAAAGACCCTTTCTGCTATAGTGGGAGGTTAAAATTTCATGTTCTGAAGCTTCCCTGAAAAGTTATGGCACAATGCGTAAAAACGCTTTTCAGCCTGAGATAAGGTGGGTTTCGGAACGCCAAACATAAAAGTGTTGATAACTTTGGAAAAACACTTCAGACAGTTTAGATTTGATGTGCAACTACTAGAAAGACCCTTTCTGCTATAGTGGGAGGTTAAAATTTCATGTTCTGAAGCTTCCCTGAAAAGTTATGGCACAATGCACAAAAACGCTTTTCAGCCTGAGATAAGGTGGGTTTCGGAACGCCAAACATAAAAGTGTTGATAACTTTGGAAAAACACTTCAGACAGTTTAGATTTGATGTGCAACTACTAGAAAGACCCTTTCTGCTATAGTGGGAGGTTAAAATTTCATGTTCTGAAGCTTTCCTGAAAAGTTATGGCACAATGCACAAAAACGCTTTTCAGCCTGAGATAAGGTGGGTTTCGGAACGCCAAACATAAAAGTGTTGATAACTTTTGAAAAACACTTCAGACAGCTTAGATTTGATGTGCAACTACTAGAAAGACCCTTTCTGCTATAGTGGGAGGTTAAAATTTCATGTTCTGAAGCTTCCCTGAAAAGTTATGGCACAATGCACAAAAACGCTTTTCAGCCTGAGATAAGGTGGGTTTCGGAACGCCAAACATAAAAGTGTTGATAACTTTGGAAAAACACTTCAGACAGTTTAGATTTGATGTGCAACTACTAGAAAGACCCTTTCTGCTATAGTGGGAGGTTTAAATTTCATGTTCTGAAGCTTCCCTGAAAAGTTATGGCACAATGCACAAAAACGCTTTTCAGCCTGAGATAAGGTGGGTTTCGGAACGCTAAACATAAAAGTGTTGATAACTTTGGAAAAACACTTCAGACAGTTTAGATTTGATGTGCAACTACTAGAAAGACCCTTTCTGCTATAGTGGGAGGTTAAAATTTCATGTTCTGAAGCTTCCCTGAAAAGTTATGGCACAATGCACAAAAACGCTTTTCAGCCTGAGATAAGGTGGGTTTCGGAACGCCAAACATAAAAGTGTTAATAACTTTGGAAAAACACTTCAGACAGTTTAGATTTGATGTGCAACTACTAGAAAGACCGTTTCTGCTATAGTGGGAGGTTAAAATTTCATGTTCTGAAGCTTCCCTGAAAAGTTATGGCACAATGCACAAAAACGCTTTTCAGCCTGAGATAAGGTGGGTTTCGGAACGCCAAACATAAAAGTGTTGATAACTTTCGAAAAACACTTCAGACAGTTTAGATTTGATGTGCACCTACTAGAAAGACCCTTTCTGCTATAGTGGGAGGTTAAAATTTCATGTTCTGAAGCTTCCCTGAAAAGTTATGGCACAATGCGTAAAAACGCTTTTCAGCCTGAGATAAGGTGGGTTTCGGAACGCCAAACATAAAAGTGTTGATAACTTTGGAAAAACACTTCAGACAGTTTAGATTTGATGTGCAACTACTAGAAAGACCCTTTCTGCTATAGTGGGAGGTTAAAATTTCATGTTCTGAAGCTTTCCTGAAAAGTTATGGCACAATGCACAAAAACGCTTTTCAGCCTGAGATAAGGTGGGTTTCGGAACGCCAAACATAAAAGTGTTGATAACTTTTGAAAAACACTTCAGACAGCTTAGATTTGATGTGCAACTACTAGAAAGACCCTTTCTGCTATAGTGGGAGGTTAAAATTTCATGTTCTGAAGCTTCCCTGAAAAGTTATGGCACAATGCACAAAAACGCTTTTCAGCCTGAGATAAGGTGGGTTTCGGAACGCCAAACATAAAAGTGTTGATAACTTTGGAAAAACACTTCAGACAGTTTAGATTTGATGTGCAACTACTAGAAAGACCCTTTCTGCTATAGTGGGAGGTTAAAATTTCATGTTCTGAAGCTTCCCTGAAAAGTTATGGCACAATGCACAAAAACGCTTTTCAGCCTGAGATAAGGTGGGTTTCGGAACGCCAAACATAAAAGTGTTAATAACTTTGGAAAAACACTTCAGACAGTTTAGATTTGATGTGCAACTACTAGAAAGACCCTTTCTGCTATAGTGGGAGGTTAAAATTTCATGTTCTGAAGCTTCCCTGAAAAGTTATGGCACAATGCACAAAAACGCTTTTCAGCCTGAGATAAGGTGGGTTTCGGAACGCCAAACATAAAAGTGTTGATAACTTTCGAAAAACACTTCAGAGAGCTAAGATTTGATGTGCACCTACTAGAAAGACCCTTTCTGCTATAGTGGGAGGTTAAAATTTCATGTTCTGAAGCTTCCCTGAAAAGTTATGGCACAATGCGTAAAAACGCTTTTCAGCCTGAGATAAGGTGGGTTTCGGAACGCCAAACATAAAAGTGTTGATAACTTTGGAAAAACACTTCAGACAGTTTAGATTTGATGTGCAACTACTAGAAAGACCCTTTCTGCTATAGTGGGAGGTTAAAATTTCATGTTCTGAAGCTTTCCTGAAAAGTTATGGCACAATGCACAAAAACGCTTTTCAGCCTGAGATAAGGTGGGTTTCGGAACGCCAAACATAAAAGTGTTGATAACTTTTGAAAAACACTTCAGACAGCTTAGATTTGATGTGCAACTACTAGAAAGACCCTTTCTGCTATAGTGGGAGGTTAAAATTTCATGTTTTGAAGCTTCCCTGAAAAGTTATGGCACAATGCACAAAAACGCTTTTCAGCCTGAGATAAGGTGGGTTTCGGAACGCCAAACATAAAAGTGTTGATAACTTTCGAAAAACACTTCAGACAGCTTAGATTTGATGTGCACCTACTAGAAAGACCCTTTCTGCTATAGTGGGAGGTTAAAATTTCATGTTCTGAAGCTTCCCTGAAAAGTTATGGCACAATGCGTAAAAACGCTTTTCAGCCTGAGATAAGGTGGGTTTCGGAACGCCAAACATAAAAGTGTTGATAACTTTGGAAAAACACTTCAGACAGTTTAGATTTGATGTGCAACTACTAGAAAGACCCTTTCTGCTATAGTGGGAGGTTAAAATTTCATGTTCTGAAGCTTCCCTGAAAAGTTATGGCACAATGCACAAAAACGCTTTTCAGCCTGAGATAAGGTGGGTTTCGGAACGCCAAACATAAAAGTGTTGATAACTTTCGAAAAACACTTCAGAGAGCTTAGATTTGATGTGCACCTACTAGAAAGACCCTTTCTGCTATAGTGGGAGGTTAAAATTTCATGTTCTGAAGCTTCCCTGAAAAGTTATGGCACAATGCGTAAAAACGCTTTTCAGCCTGAGATAAGGTGGGTTTCGGAACGCCAAACATAAAAGTGTTGATAACTTTGGAAAAACACTTCAGACAGTTTAGATTTGATGTGCAACTACTAGAAAGACCCTTTCTGCTATAGTGGGAGGTTAAAATTTCATGTTCTGAAGCTTTCCTGAAAAGTTATGGCACAATGCACAAAAACGCTTTTCAGCCTGAGATAAGGTGGGTTTCGGAACGCCAAACATAAAAGTGTTGATAACTTTTGAAAAACACTTCAGACAGCTTAGATTTGATGTGCAACTACTAGAAAGACCCTTTCTGCTATAGTGGGAGGTTAAAATTTCATGTTTTGAAGCTTCCCTGAAAAGTTATGGCACAATGCACAAAAACGCTTTTCAGCCTGAGATAAGGTGGGTTTCGGAACGCCAAACATAAAAGTGTTGATAACTTTCGAAAAACACTTCAGACAGCTTAGATTTGATGTGCACCTACTAGAAAGACCCTTTCTGCTATAGTGGGAGGTTAAAATTTCATGTTCTGAAGCTTCCCTGAAAAGTTATGGCACAATGCACAAAAACGCTTTTCAGCCTGAGATAAGGTGGGTTTCGGAACGCCAAACATAAAAGTGTTGATAACTTTCGAAAAACACTTCAGAGAGCTAAGATTTGATGTGCACCTACTAGAAAGACCCTTTCTGCTATAGTGGGAGGTTAAAATTTCATGTTCTGAAGCTTCCCTGAAAAGTTATGGCACAATGCGTAAAAACGCTTTTCAGCCTGAGATAAGGTGGGTTTCGGAACGCCAAACATAAAAGTGTTGATAACTTTGGAAAAACACTTCAGACAGTTTAGATTTGATGTGCAACTACTAGAAAGACCCTTTCTGCTATAGTGGGAGGTTAAAATTTCATGTTCTGAAGCTTTCCTGAAAAGTTATGGCACAATGCACAAAAACGCTTTTCAGCCTGAGATAAGGTGGGTTTCGGAACGCCAAACATAAAAGTGTTGATAACTTTTGAAAAACACTTCAGACAGTTTAGATTTGATGTGCAACTACTAGAAAGGCCCTTTCTGCTATAGTGGGAGGTTAAAATTTCATGTTCTGAAGCTTCCCTGAAAAGTTATGGCACAATGCACAAAAACGCTTTTCAGCCTGAGATAAGGTGGGTTTCGGAACGCCAAACATAAAAGTGTTGATAACTTTCGAAAAACACTTCAGAGAGCTTAGATTTGATGTGCACCTACTAGAAAGACCCTTTCTGCTATAGTGGGAGGTTAAAATTTCATGTTCTGAAGCTTCCCTGAAAAGTTATGGCACAATGCGTAAAAACGCTTTTCAGCCTGAGATAAGGTGGGTTTCGGAACGCCAAACATAAAAGTGTTGATAACTTTGGAAAAACACTTCAGACAGTTTAGATTTGATGTGCAACTACTAGAAAGACCCTTTCTGCTATAGTGGGAGGTTAAAATTTCATGTTCTGAAGCTTTCCTGAAAAGTTATGGCACAATGCACAAAAACGCTTTTCAGCCTGAGATAAGGTGGGTTTCGGAACGGCAAACATAAAAGTGTTGATAACTTTTGAAAAACACTTCAGACAGCTTAGATTTGATGTGCAACTACTAGAAAGACCCTTTCTGCTATAGTGGGAGGTTAAAATTTCATGTTCTGAAGCTTCCCTGAAAAGTTATGGCACAATGCACAAAAACGCTTTTCAGCCTGAGATAAGGTGGGTTTCGGAACGCCAAACATAAAAGTGTTGATAACTTTCGAAAAACACTTCAGACAGCTTAGATTTAATGTGCACCTACTAGAAAGACCCTTTCTGCTATAGTGGGAGGTTAAAATTTCATGTTCTGAAGCTTCCCTGAAAAGTTATGGCACAATGCGTAAAAACGCTTTTCAGCCTGAGATAAGGTGGGTTTCGGAACGCCAAACATAAAAGTGTTGATAACTTTGGAAAAACACTTCAGACAGTTTAGATTTGATGTGCAACTACTAGAAAGACCCTTTCTGCTATAGTGGGAGGTTAAAATTTCATGTTCTGAAGCTTCCCTGAAAAGTTATGGCACAATGCACAAAAACGCTTTTCAGCCTGAGATAAGGTGGGTTTCGGAACGCCAAACATAAAAGTGTTGATAACTTTGGAAAAACACTTCAGACAGTTTAGATTTGATGTGCAACTACTAGAAAGACCCTTTCTGCTATAGTGGGAGGTTAAAATTTCATGTTCTGAAGCTTTCCTGAAAAGTTATGGCACAATGCACAAAAACGCTTTTCAGCCTGAGATAAGGTGGGTTTCGGAACGCCAAACATAAAAGTGTTGATAACTTTCGAAAAACACTTCAGAGAGCTTAGATTTGATGTGCACCTACTAGAAAGACCCTTTCTGCTATAGTGGGAGGTTAAAATTTCATGTTCTGAAGCTTCCCTGAAAAGTTATGGCACAATGCGTAAAAACGCTTTTCAGCCTGAGATAAGGTGGGTTTCGGAACGCCAAACATAAAAGTGTTGATAACTTTGGAAAAACACTTCAGACAGTTTAGATTTGATGTGCAACTACTAGAAAGACCCTTTCTGCTATAGTGGGAGGTTAAAATTTCATGTTCTGAAGCTTTCCTGAAAAGTTATGGCACAATGCACAAAAACGCTTTTCAGCCTGAGATAAGGTGGGTTTCGGAACGGCAAACATAAAAGTGTTGATAACTTTTGAAAAACACTTCAGACAGCTTAGATTTGATGTGCAACTACTAGAAAGACCCTTTCTGCTATAGTGGGAGGTTAAAATTTCATGTTCTGAAGCTTCCCTGAAAAGTTATGGCACAATGCACAAAAACGCTTTTCAGCCTGAGATAAGGTGGGTTTCGGAACGCCAAACATAAAAGTGTTGATAACTTTCGAAAAACACTTCAGACAGCTTAGATTTAATGTGCACCTACTAGAAAGACCCTTTCTGCTATAGTGGGAGGTTAAAATTTCATGTTCTGAAGCTTCCCTGAAAAGTTATGGCACAATGCGTAAAAACGCTTTTCAGCCTGAGATAAGGTGGGTTTCGGAACGCCAAACATAAAAGTGTTGATAACTTTGGAAAAACACTTCAGACAGTTTAGATTTGATGTGCAACTACTAGAAAGACCCTTTCTGCTATAGTGGGAGGTTAAAATTTCATGTTCTGAAGCTTCCCTGAAAAGTTATGGCACAATGCACAAAAACGCTTTTCAGCCTGAGATAAGGTGGGTTTCGGAACGCCAAACATAAAAGTGTTGATAACTTTGGAAAAACACTTCAGACAGTTTAGATTTGATGTGCAACTACTAGAAAGACCCTTTCTGCTATAGTGGGAGGTTAAAATTTCATGTTCTGAAGCTTTCCTGAAAAGTTATGGCACAATGCACAAAAACGCTTTTCAGCCTGAGATAAGGTGGGTTTCGGAACGCCAAACATAAAAGTGTTGATAACTTTTGAAAAACACTTCAGACAGCTTAGATTTGATGTGCAACTACTAGAAAGACCCTTTCTGCTATAGTGGGAGGTTAAAATTTCATGTTCTGAAGCTTCCCTGAAAAGTTATGGCACAATGCACAAAAACGCTTTTCAGCCTGAGATAAGGTGGGTTTCGGAACGCCAAACATAAAAGTGTTAATAACTTTGGAAAAACACTTCAGACAGTTTAGATTTGATGTGCAACTACTAGAAAGACCCTTTCTGCTATAGTGGCAGGTTAAAATTTCATGTTCTGAAGCTTCCCTGAAAAGTTATGGCACAATGCACAAAAACGCTTTTCAGCCTGAGATAAGGTGGGTTTCGGAACGCCAAACATAAAAGTGTTGATAACTTTCGAAAAACACTTCAGACAGTTTAGATTTGATGTGCACCTACTAGAAAGACCCTTTCTGCTATAGTGGGAGGTTAAAATTTCATGTTCTGAAGCTTCCCTGAAAAGTTATGGCACAATGCGTAAAAACGCTTTTCAGCCTGAGATAAGGTGGGTTTCGGAACGCCAAACATAAAAGTGTTGATAACTTTTGAAAAACACTTCAGACAGCTTAGATTTGATGTGCAACTACTAGAAAGACCCTTTCTGCTATAGTGGGAGGTTAAAATTTAATGTTCTGAAGCTTCCCTGAAAAGTTATGGCACAATGCACAAAAACGCTTTTCAGCCTGAGATAAGGTGGGTTTCGGAACGCCAAACATAAAAGTGTTGATAACTTTGGAAAAACACTTCAGACAGTTTAGATTTGATGTGCAACTACTAGAAAGACCCTTTCTGCTATAGTGGGAGGTTAAAATTTCATGTTCTGAAGCTTCCCTGAAAAGTTATGGCACAATGCACAAAAACGCTTTTCAGCCTGAGATAAGGTGGGTTTCGGAACGCCAAACATAAAAGTGTTAATAACTTTGGAAAAACACTTCAGACAGTTTAGATTTGATGTGCAACTACTAGAAAGACCCTTTCTGCTATAGTGGGAGGTTAAAATTTCATGTTCTGAAGCTTCCCTGAAAAGTTATGGCACAATGCACAAAAACGCTTTTCAGCCTGAGATAAGGTGGGTTTCGGAACGCCAAACATAAAAGTGTTGATAACTTTCGAAAAACACTTCAGAGAGCTTAGATTTGATGTGCACCTACTAGAAAGACCCTTTCTGCTATAGTGGGAGGTTAAAATTTCATGTTCTGAAGCTTCCCTGAAAAGTTATGGCACAATGCGTAAAAACGCTTTTCAGCCTGAGATAAGGTGGGTTTCGGAACGCCAAACATAAAAGTGTTGATAACTTTGGAAAAACACTTCAGACAGTTTAGATTTGATGTGCAACTACTAGAAAGACCCTTTCTGCTATAGTGGGAGGTTAAAATTTCATGTTCTGAAGCTTTCCTGAAAAGTTATGGCACAATGCACAAAAACGCTTTTCAGCCTGAGATAAGGTGGGTTTCGGAACGCCAAACATAAAAGTGTTGATAACTTTTGAAAAACACTTCAGACAGCTTAGATTTGATGTGCAACTACTAGAAAGACCCTTTCTGCTATAGTGGGAGGTTAAAATTTCATGTTTTGAAGCTTCCCTGAAAAGTTATGGCACAATGCACAAAAACGCTTTTCAGCCTGAGATAAGGTGGGTTTCGGAACGCCAAACATAAAAGTGTTGATAACTTTCGAAAAACACTTCAGACAGCTTAGATTTGATGTGCACCTACTAGAAAGACCCTTTCTGCTATAGTGGGAGGTTAAAATTTCATGTTCTGAAGCTTCCCTGAAAAGTTATGGCACAATGCACAAAAACGCTTTTCAGCCTGAGATAAGGTGGGTTTCGGAACGCCAAACATAAAAGTGTTGATAACTTTCGAAAAACACTTCAGAGAGCTTAGATTTGATGTGCAACTACTAGAAAGACCCTTTCTGCTATAGTGGCAGGTTAAAATTTCATGTTCTGAAGCTTCCCTGAAAAGTTATGGCACAATGCACAAAAACGCTTTTCAGCCTGAGATAAGGTGGGTTTCGGAACGCCAAACATAAAAGTGTTGATAACTTTCGAAAAACACTTCAGACAGTTTAGATTTGATGTGCACCTACTAGAAAGACCCTTTCTGCTATAGTGGGAGGTTAAAATTTCATGTTCTGAAGCTTCCCTGAAAAGTTATGGCACAATGCGTAAAAACGCTTTTCAGCCTGAGATAAGGTGGGTTTCGGAACGCCAAACATAAAAGTGTTGATAACTTTTGAAAAACACTTCAGACAGCTTAGATTTGATGTGCAACTACTAGAAAGACCCTTTCTGCTATAGTGGGAGGTTAAAATTTAATGTTCTGAAGCTTCCCTGAAAAGTTATGGCACAATGCACAAAAACGCTTTTCAGCCTGAGATAAGGTGGGTTTCGGAACGCCAAACATAAAAGTGTTGATAACTTTGGAAAAACACTTCAGACAGTTTAGATTTGATGTGCAACTACTAGAAAGACCCTTTCTGCTATAGTGGGAGGTTAAAATTTCATGTTCTGAAGCTTCCCTGAAAAGTTATGGCACAATGCACAAAAACGCTTTTCAGCCTGAGATAAGGTGGGTTTCGGAATGCCAAACATAAAAGTGTTAATAACTTTGGAAAAACACTTCAGACAGTTTAGATTTGATGTGCAACTACTAGAAAGACCCTTTCTGCTATAGTGGGAGGTTAAAATTTCATGTTCTGAAGCTTCCCTGAAAAGTTATGGCACAATGCACAAAAACGCTTTTCAGCCTGAGATAAGGTGGGTTTCGGAACGCCAAACATAAAAGTGTTGATAACTTTCGAAAAACACTTCAGAGAGCTTAGATTTGATGTGCAACTACTAGAAAGACCCTTTCTGCTATAGTGGGAGGTTAAAATTTCATGTTCTGAAGCTTCCCTGAAAAGTTATGGCACAATGCGTAAAAACGCTTTTCAGCCTGAGATAAGGTGGGTTTCGGAACGCCAAACATAAAAGTGTTGATAACTTTGGAAAAACACTTCAAACAGTTTAGATTTGATGTGCAACTACTAGAAAGACCCTTTCTGCTATAGTGGGAGGTTAAAATTTCATGTTCTGAAGCTTTCCTGAAAAGTTATGGCACAATGCACAAAAACGCTTTTCAGCCTGAGATAAGGTGGGTTTCGGAACGCCAAACATAAAAGTGTTGATAACTTTTGAAAAACACTTCAGACAGCTTAGATTTGATGTGCAACTACTAGAAAGACCCTTTCTGCTATAGTGGGAGGTTAAAATTTCATGTTTTGAAGCTTCCCTGAAAAGTTATGGCACAATGCACAAAAACGCTTTTCAGCCTGAGATAAGGTGGGTTTCGGAACGCCAAACATAAAAGTGTTGATAACTTTCGAAAAACACTTCAGACAGCTTAGATTTGATGTGCACCTACTAGAAAGACCCTTTCTGCTATAGTGGGAGGTTAAAATTTCATGTTCTGAAGCTTCCCTGAAAAGTTATGGCACAATGCACAAAAACGCTTTTCAGCCTGAGATAAGGTGGGTTTCGGAACGCCAAACATAAAAGTGTTGATAACTTTCGAAAAACACTTCAGAGAGCTTAGATTTGATGTGCACCTACTAGAAAGACCCTTTCTGCTATAGTGGGAGGTTAAAATTTCATGTTCTGAAGCTTCCCTGAAAAGTTATGGCACAATGCGTAAAAACGCTTTTCAGCCTGAGATAAGGTGGGTTTCGGAACGCCAAACATAAAAGTGTTGATAACTTTGGAAAAACACTTCAGACAGTTTAGATTTGATGTGCAACTACTAGAAAGACCCTTTCTGCTATAGTGGGAGGTTAAAATTTCATGTTCTGAAGCTTTCCTGAAAAGTTATGGCACAATGCACAAAAACGCTTTTCAGCCTGAGATAAGGTGGGTTTCGGAACGCCAAACATAAAAGTGTTGATAACTTTTGAAAAACACTTCAGACAGTTTAGATTTGATGTGCAACTACTAGAAAGACCCTTTCTGCTATAGTGGGAGGTTAAAATTTCATGTTCTGAAGCTTCCCTGAAAAGTTATGGCACAATGCACAAAAACGCTTTTCAGCCTGAGATAAGGTGGGTTTCGGAACGCCAAACATAAAAGTGTTAATAACTTTGGAAAAACACTTCAGACAGTTTAGATTTGATGTGCAACTACTAGAAAGACCCTTTCTGCTATAGTGGGAGGTTAAAATTTCATGTTCTGAAGCTTCCCTGAAAAGTTATGGCACAATGCACAAAAACGCTTTTCAGCCTGAGATAAGGTGGGTTTCGGAACGCCAAACATAAAAGTGTTGATAACTTTGGAAAAACACTTCAGACAGTTTAGATTTGATGTGCAACTACTAGAAAGACCCTTTCTGCTATAGTGGGAGGTTAAAATTTCATGTTCTGAAGCTTTCCTGAAAAGTTATGGCACAATGCACAAAAACGCTTTTCAGCCTGAGATAAGGTGGGTTTCGGAACGCCAAACATAAAAGTGTTGATAACTTTTGAAAAACACTTCAGACAGTTTAGATTTGATGTGCAACTACTAGAAAGACCCTTTCTGCTATAGTGGGAGGTTAAAATTTCATGTTCTGAAGCTTCCCTGAAAAGTTATGGCACAATGCACAAAAACGCTTTTCAGCCTGAGATAATGTGGGTTTCGGAACGCCAAACATAAAAGTGTTAATAACTTTGGAAAAACACTTCAGACAGTTTTGATTTGATGTGCAACTACTAGAAAGACCCTTTCTGCTATAGTGGGAGGTTAAAATTTCATGTTCTGAAGCTTCCCTGAAAAGTTATGGCACAATGCACAAAAACGCTTTTCAGCCTGAGATAAGGTGGGTTTCGGAACGCCAAACATAAAAGTGTTGATAACTTTCGAAAAACACTTCAGAGAGCTTAGATTTGATGTGCACCTACTAGAAAGACCCTTTCTGCTATAGTGGGAGGTTAAAATTTCATGTTCTGAAGCTTCCCTGAAAAGTTATGGCACAATGCGTAAAAACGCTTTTCAGCCTGAGATAAGGTGGGTTTCGGAACGCCAAACATAAAAGTGTTGATAACTTTGGAAAAACACTTCAGACAGTTTAGATTTGATGTGCAACTACTAGAAAGACCCTTTCTGCTATAGTGGGAGGTTAAAATTTCATGTTCTGAAGCTTTCCTGAAAAGTTATGGCACAATGCACAAAAACGCTTTTCAGCCTGAGATAAGGTGGGTTTCGGAACGCCAAACATAAAAGTGTTGATAACTTTGGAAAAACACTTCAGACAGTTTAGATTTGATGTGCAACTACTAGAAAGACCCTTTCTGCTATAGTGGGAGGTTAAAATTTCATGTTCTGAAGCTTCCCTGAAAAGTTATGGCACAATGCACGAAAACGCTTTTCAGCCTGAGATAAGGTGGGTTTCGGAACGCCAAACATAAAAGTGTTGATAACTTTGGAAAAACACTTCAGACAGTTTAGATTTGATGTGCACCTACTAGAAAGACCCTTTCGGCTATAGTGGGAGGTTAAAATTTCATGTTCTGAAGCTTTCCTGAAAAGTTATGGCACAATGCACAAAAACGCTTTTCAGCCTGAGATAAGGTGGGTTTCGGAACGCCAAACATAAAAGTGTTGATAACTTTTGAAAAACACTTCAGACAGCTTAGATTTGATGTGCAACTACTAGAAAGACCCTTTCTGCTATAGTGGGAGGTTAAAATTTCATGTTCTGAAGCTTCCCTGAAAAGTTATGGCACAATGCACAAAAACGCTTTTCAGCCTGAGATAAGGTGGGTTTCGGAACGCCAAACATAAAAGTGTTGATAACTTTGGAAAAACACTTCAGACAGTTTCGATTTGATGTGCAACTACTAGAAAGACCCTTTCTGCTATAGTGGGAGGTTAAAATTTCATGTTCTGAAGCTTTCCTGAAAAGTTATGGCACAATGCACAAAAACGCTTTTCAGCCTGAGATAAGGTGGGTTTCGGAACGCCAAACATAAAAGTGTTGATAACTTTTGAAAAACACTTCAGACAGCTTAGATTTGATGTGCAACTACTAGAAAGACCCTTTCTGCTATAGTGGGAGGTTAAAATTTCATGTTCTGAAGCTTCCCTGAAAAGTTATGGCACAATGCACAAAAACGCTTTTCAGCCTGAGATAAGGTGGGTTTCGGAACGCCAAACATAAAAGTGTTGATAACTTTCGAAAAACACTTCAGACAGCTTAGATTTGATGTGCACCTACTAGAAAGACCCTTTCTGCTATAGTGGGAGGTTAAAATTTCATGTTCTGAAGCTTCCCTGAAAAGTTATGGCACAATGCGTAAAAACGCTTTTCAGCCTGAGATAAGGTGGGTTTCGGAACGCCAAACATAAAAGTGTTGATAACTTTGGAAAAACACTTCAGAGAGCTTAGATTTGATGTGCACCTACTAGAAAGACCCTTTCTGCTATAGTGGGAGGTTAAAATTTCATGTTCTGAAGCTTCCCTGAAAAGTTATGGCACAATGCGTAAAAACGCTTTTCAGCCTGAGATAAGGTGGGTTTCGGAACGCCAAACATAAAAGTGTTGATAACTTTGGAAAAACACTTCAGACAGTTTAGATTTGATGTGCAACTACTAGAAAGACCCTTTCTGCTATAGTGGGAGGTTAAAATTTCATGTTCTGAAGCTTTCCTGAAAAGTTATGGCACAATGCACAAAAACGCTTTTCAGCCTGAGATAAGGTGGGTTTCGGAACGCCAAACATAAAAGTGTTGATAACTTTGGAAAAACACTTCAGACAGCTTAGATTTGATGTGCAACTACTAGAAAGACCCTTTCTGCTATAGTGGGAGGTTAAAATTTCATGTTCTGAAGCTTTCCTGAAAAGTTATGGCACAATGCACAAAAACGCTTTTCAGCCTGAGATAAGGTGGGTTTCGGAACGCCAAACATAAAAGTGTTGATAACTTTTGAAAAACACTTCAGACAGCTTAGATTTCATGTGCAACTACTAGAAAGACCCTTTCTGCTATAGTGGGAGGTTAAAATTTCATGTTCTGAAGCTTCCCTGAAAAGTTATGGCACAATGCACAAAAACGCTTTTCAGCCTGAGATAAGGTGGGTTTCGGAACGCCAAACATAAAAGTGTTGATAACTTTTGAAAAACACTTCAGACAGCTTAGATTTGATGTGCAACTACTAGAAAGACCCTTTCTGCTATAGTGGGAGGTTAAAATTTCATGTTCTGAAGCTTCCCTGAAAAGTTATGGCACAATGCACAAAAACGCTTTTCAGCCTGAGATAAGGTGGGTTTCGGAACGCCAAACATAAAAGTGTTGATAACTTTCGAAAAACACTTCAGACAGCTTAGATTTAATGTGCACCTACTAGAAAGACCCTTTCTGCTATAGTGGGAGGTTAAAATTTCATGTTCTGAAGCTTCCCTGAAAAGTTATGGCACAATGCGTAAAAACGCTTTTCAGCCTGAGATAAGGTGGGTTTCGGAACGCCAAACATAAAAGTGTTGATAACTTTGGAAAAACACTTCAGACAGTTTAGATTTGATGTGCAACTACTAGAAAGACCCTTTCTGCTATAGTGGGAGGTTAAAATTTCATGTTCTGAAGCTTCCCTGAAAAGTTATGGCACAATGCACAAAAACGCTTTTCAGCCTGAGATAAGGTGGGTTTCGGAACGCCAAACATAAAAGTGTTGATAACTTTGGAAAAACACTTCAGACAGTTTAGATTTGATGTGCAACTACTAGAAAGACCCTTTCTGCTATAGTGGGAGGTTAAAATTTCATGTTCTGAAGCTTTCCTGAAAAGTTATGGCACAATGCACAAAAACGCTTTTCAGCCTGAGATAAGGTGGGTTTCGGAACGCCAAACATAAAAGTGTTGATAACTTTTGAAAAACACTTCAGACAGCTTAGATTTGATGTGCAACTACTAGAAAGACCCTTTCTGCTATAGTGGGAGGTTAAAATTTCATGTTCTGAAGCTTCCCTGAAAAGTTATGGCACAATGCACAAAAACGTTTTTCAGCCTGAGATAAGGTGGGTTTCGGAACGCCAAACATAAAAGTGTTAATAACTTTGGAAAAACACTTCAGACAGTTTAGATTTGATGTGCAACTACTAGAAAGACCCTTTCTGCTATAGTGGGAGGTTAAAATTTCATGTTCTGAAGCTTCCCTGAAAAGTTATGGCACAATGCACAAAAACGCTTTTCAGCCTGAGATAAGGTGGGTTTCGGAACGCCAAACATAAAAGTGTTGATAACTTTCGAAAAACACTTCAGACAGTTTAGATTTGATGTGCACCTACTAGAAAGACCCTTTCTGCTATAGTGGGAGGTTAAAATTTCATGTTCTGAAGCTTCCCTGAAAAGTTATGGCACAATGCGTAAAAACGCTTTTCAGCCTGAGATAAGGTGGGTTTCGGAACGCCAAACATAAAAGTGTTGATAACTTTTGAAAAACACTTCAGACAGCTTAGATTTGATGTGCAACTACTAGAAAGACCCTTTCTGGTATAGTGGGAGGTTAAAATTTAATGTTCTGAAGCTTCCCTGAAAAGTTATGGCACAATGCACAAAAACGCTTTTCAGCCTGAGATAAGGTGGGTTTCGGAACGCCAAACATAAAAGTGTTGATAACTTTGGAAAAACACTTCAGACAGTTTAGATTTGATGTGCAACTACTAGAAAGACCCTTTCTGCTATAGTGGGAGGTTAAAATTTCATGTTCTGAAGCTTTCCTGAAAAGTTATGGCACAATGCACAAAAACGCTTTTCAGCCTGAGATAAGGTGGGTTTCGGAACGCCAAACATAAAAGTGTTAATAATTTTGGAAAAACACTTCAGACAGTTTAGATTTGATGTGCAACTACTAGAAAGACCCTTTCTGCTATAGTGGGAGGTTAAAATTTCATGTTCTGAAGCTTCCCTGAAAAGTTATGGCACAATGCACAAAAACGCTTTTCAGCCTGAGATAAGGTGGGTTTCGGAACGCCAAACATAAAAGTGTTGATAACTTTCGAAAAACACTTCAGAGAGCTTAGATTTGATGTGCACCTACTAGAAAGACCCTTTCTGCTATAGTGGGAGGTTAAAATTTCATGTTCTGAAGCTTCCCTGAAAAGTTATGGCACAATGCGTAAAAACGCTTTTCAGCCTGAGATAAGGTGGGTTTCGGAACGCCAAACATAAAAGTGTTGATAACTTTGGAAAAACACTTCAGACAGTTTAGATTTGATGTGCAACTACTAGAAAGACCCTTTCTGCTATAGTGGGAGGTTAAAATTTCATGTTCTGAAGCTTTCCTGAAAAGTTATGGCACAATGCACAAAAACGCTTTTCAGCCTGAGATAAGGTGGGTTTCGGAACGCCAAACATAAAAGTGTTGATAACTTTTGAAAAACACTTCAGACAGCTTAGATTTGATGTGCAACTACTAGAAAGACCCTTTCTGCTATAGTGGGAGGTTAAAATTTCATGTTTTGAAGCTTCGCTGAAAAGTTATGGCACAATGCACAAAAACGCTTTTCAGCCTGAGATAAGGTGGGTTTCGGAACGCCAAACATAAAAGTGTTGATAACTTTCGAAAAACACTTCAGACAGCTTAGATTTGATGTGCACCTACTAGAAAGACCCTTTCTGCTATAGTGGGAGGTTAAAATTTCATGTTCTGAAGCTTCCCTGAAAAGTTATGGCACAATGCACAAAAACGCTTTTCAGCCTGAGATAAGGTGGGTTTCGGAACGCCAAACATAAAAGTGTTGATAACTTTCGAAAAACACTTCAGAGAGCTTAGATTTGATGTGCACCTACTAGAAAGACCCTTTCTGCTATAGTGGGAGGTTAAAATTTCATGTTCTGAAGCTTCCCTGAAAAGTTATGGCACAATGCGTAAAAACGCTTTTCAGCCTGAGATAAGGTGGGTTTCGGAACGCCAAACATAAAAGTGTTGATAACTTTGGAAAAACACTTCAGACAGTTTAGATTTGATGTGCAACTACTAGAAAGACCCTTTCTGCTATAGTGGGAGGTTAAAATTTCATGTTCTGAAGCTTTCCTGAAAAGTTATGGCACAATGCACAAAAACGCTTTTCAGCCTGAGATAAGGTGGGTTTCGGAACGCCAAACATAAAAGTGTTGATAACTTTTGAAAAACACTTCAGACAGTTTAGATTTGATGTGCAACTACTAGAAAGACCCTTTCTGCTATAGTGGGAGGTTAAAAATTCATGTTCTGAAGCTTCCCTGAAAAGTTATGGCACAATGCACAAAAACGCTTTTCAGCCTGAGATAAGGTGGGTTTCGGAACGCCAAACATAAAAGTGTTAATAACTTTGGAAAAACACTTCAGACAGTTTAGATTTGATGTGCAACTACTAGAAAGACCCTTTCTGCTATAGTGGGAGGTTAAAATTTCATGTTCTGAAGCTTCCCTGAAAAGTTATGGCACAATGCACAAAAACGCTTTTCAGCCTGAGATAAGGTGGGTTTCGGAACGCCAAACATAAAAGTGTTGATAACTTTGGAAAAACACTTCAGACAGTTTAGATTTGATGTGCAACTACTAGAAAGACCCTTTCTGCTATAGTGGGAGGTTAAAATTTCATGTTCTGAAGCTTTCCTGAAAAGTTATGGCACAATGCACAAAAACGCTTTTCAGCCTGAGATAAGGTGGGTTTCGGAACGCCAAACATAAAAGTGTTGATAACTTTTGAAAAACACTTCAGACAGTTTAGATTTGATGTGCAACTACTAGAAAGACCCTTTCTGCTATAGTGGGAGGTTAAAATTTCATGTTCTGAAGCTTCCCTGAAAAGTTATGGCACAATGCACAAAAACGCTTTTCAGCCTGAGATAATGTGGGTTTCGGAACGCCAAACATAAAAGTGTTAATAACTTTGGAAAAACACTTCAGACAGTTTTGATTTGATGTGCAACTACTAGAAAGACCCTTTCTGCTATAGTGGGAGGTTAAAATTTCATGTTCTGAAGCTTCCCTGAAAAGTTATGGCACAATGCACAAAAACGCTTTTCAGCCTGAGATAAGGTGGGTTTCGGAACGCCAAACATAAAAGTGTTGATAACTTTCGAAAAACACTTCAGAGAGCTTAGATTTGATGTGCACCTACTAGAAAGACCCTTTCTGCTATAGTGGGAGGTTAAAATTTCATGTTCTGAAGCTTCCCTGAAAAGTTATGGCACAATGCGTAAAAACGCTTTTCAGCCTGAGATAAGGTGGGTTTCGGAACGCCAAACATAAAAGTGTTGATAACTTTGGAAAAACACTTCAGACAGTTTAGATTTGATGTGCAACTACTAGAAAGACCCTTTCTGCTATAGTGGGAGGTTAAAATTTCATGTTCTGAAGCTTTCCTGAAAAGTTATGGCACAATGCACAAAAACGCTTTTCAGCCTGAGATAAGGTGGGTTTCGGAACGCCAAACATAAAAGTGTTGATAACTTTTGAAAAACACTTCAGACAGCTTAGATTTGATGTGCAACTACTAGAAAGACCCTTTCTGCTATAGTGGGAGGTTAAAATTTCATGTTCTGAAGCTTCCCTGAAAAGTTATGGCACAATGCACAAAAACGCTTTTCAGCCTGAGATAAGGTGGGTTTCGGAACGCCAAACATAAAAGTGTTGATAACTTTGGAAAAACACTTCAGACAGTTTAGATTTGATGTGCAACTACTAGAAAGACCCTTTCTGCTATAGTGGGAGGTTAAAATTTCATGTTCTGAAGCTTTCCTGAAAAGTTATGGCACAATGCACAAAAACGCTTTTCAGCCTGAGATAAGGTGGGTTTCGGAACGCCAAACATAAAAGTGTTAATAACTTTGGAAAAACACTTCAGACAGTTTAGATTTGATGTGCAACTACTAGAAAGACCCTTTCTGCTATAGTGGGAGGTTAAAATTTCATGTTCTGAAGCTTTCCTGAAAAGTTATGGCACAATGCACAAAAACGCTTTTCAGCCTGAGATAAGGTGGGTTTCGGAACGCCAAACATAAAAGTGTTGATAACTTTTGAAAAACACTTCAGACAGCTTAGATTTGATGTGCAACTACTAGAAAGACCCTTTCTGCTATAGTGGGAGGTTAAAATTTCATGTTTTGAAGCTTCCTGGAAAAGTTATGGCACAATGCACAAAAACGCTTTTCAGCCTGAGATAAGGTGGGTTTCGGAACGCCAAACATAAAAGTGTTGATAACTTTCGAAAAACACTTCAGACAGCTTAGATTTGATGTGCACCTACTAGAAAGACCCTTTCTGCTATAGTGGGAGGTTAAAATTTCATGTTCTGAAGCTTCCCTGAAAAGTTATGGCACAATGCACAAAAACGCTTTTCAGCCTGAGATAAGGTGGGTTTCGGAACGCCAAACATAAAAGTGTTGATAACTTTCGAAAAACACTTCAGAGAGCTTAGATTTGATGTGCACCTACTAGAAAGACCCTTTCTGCTATAGTGGGAGGTTAAAATTTCATGTTCTGAAGCTTCCCTGAAAAGTTATGGCACAATGCGTAAAAACGCTTTTCAGCCTGAGATAAGGTGGGTTTCGGAACGCCAAACATAAAAGTGTTGATAACTTTGGAAAAACACTTCAGACAGTTTAGATTTGATGTGCAACTACTAGAAAGACCCTTTCTGCTATAGTGGGAGGTTAAAATTTCATGTTCTGAAGCTTTCCTGAAAAGTTATGGCACAATGCACAAAAACGCTTTTCAGCCTGAGATAAGGTGGGTTTCGGAACGCCAAACATAAAAGTGTTGATAACTTTTGAAAAACACTTCAGACAGTTTAGATTTGATGTGCAACTACTAGAAAGACCCTTTCTGCTATAGTGGGAGGTTAAAATTTCATGTTCTGAAGCTTCCCTGAAAAGTTATGGCACAATGCACAAAAACGCTTTTCAGCCTGAGATAAGGTGGGTTTCGGAACGCCAAACATAAAAGTGTTAATAACTTTGGAAAAACACTTCAGACAGTTTAGATTTGATGTGCAACTACTAGAAAGACCCTTTCTGCTATAGTGGGAGGTTAAAATTTCATGTTCTGAAGCTTCCCTGAAAAGTTATGGCACAATGCACAAAAACGCTTTTCAGCCTGAGATAAGGTGGGTTTCGGAACGCCAAACATAAAAGTGTTGATAACTTTGGAAAAACACTTCAGACAGTTTAGATTTGATGTGCAACTACTAGAAAGACCCTTTCTGCTATAGTGGGAGGTTAAAATTTCATGTTCTGAAGCTTTCCTGAAAAGTTATGGCACAATGCACAAAAACGCTTTTCAGCCTGAGATAAGGTGGGTTTCGGAACGCCAAACATAAAAGTGTTGATAACTTTTGAAAAACACTTCAGACAGTTTAGATTTGATGTGCAACTACTAGAAAGACCCTTTCTGCTATAGTGGGAGGTTAAAATTTCATGTTCTGAAGCTTCCCTGAAAAGTTATGGCACAATGCACAAAAACGCTTTTCAGCCTGAGATAAGGTGGGTTTCGGAACGCCAAACATAAAAGTGTTAATAACTTTGGAAAAACACTTCAGACAGTTTTGATTTGATGTGCAACTACTAGAAAGACCCTTTCTGCTATAGTGGGAGGTTAAAATTTCATGTTCTGAAGCTTCCCTGAAAAGTTATGGCACAATGCACAAAAACGCTTTTCAGCCTGAGATAAGGTGGGTTTCGGAACGCCAAACATAAAAGTGTTGATAACTTTCGAAAAACACTTCAGAGAGCTTAGATTTGATGTGCACCTACTAGAAAGACCCTTTCTGCTATAGTGGGAGGTTAAAATTTCATGTTCTGAAGCTTCCCTGAAAAGTTATGGCACAATGCGTAAAAACGCTTTTCAGCCTGAGATAAGGTGGGTTTCGGAACGCCAAACATAAAAGTGTTGATAACTTTGGAAAAACACTTCAGACAGTTTAGATTTGATGTGCAACTACTAGAAAGACCCTTTCTGCTATAGTGGGAGGTTAAAATTTCATGTTCTGAAGCTTTCCTGAAAAGTTATGGCACAATGCACAAAAACGCTTTTCAGCCTGAGATAAGGTGGGTTTCGGAACGCCAAACATAAAAGTGTTGATAACTTTTGAAAAACACTTCAGACAGCTTAGATTTGATGTGCAACTACTAGAAAGACCCTTTCTGCTATAGTGGGAGGTTAAAATTTCATGTTCTGAAGCTTCCCTGAAAAGTTATGGCACAATGCACAAAAACGCTTTTCAGCCTGAGATAAGGTGGGTTTCGGAACGCCAAACATAAAAGTGTTGATAACTTTGGAAAAACACTTCAGACAGTTTAGATTTGATGTGCAACTACTAGAAAGACCCTTTCTGCTATAAGTGGGAGGTTAAAATTTCATGTTCTGAAGCTTTCCTGAAAAGTTATGGCACAATGCACAAAAACGCTTTTCAGCCTGAGATAAGGTGGGTTTCGGAACGCCAAACATAAAAGTGTTGATAACTTTCGAAAAACACTTCAGAGAGCTTAGATTTGATGTGCAACTACTAGAAAGACCCTTTCTGCTATAGTGGGAGGTTCAAATTTCATGTTCTGAAGCTTCCCTGAAAAGTTATGGCACAATGCGTAAAAACGCTTTTCAGCCTGAGATAAGGTGGGTTTCGGAACGCCAAACATAAAAGTGTTGATAACTTTGGAAAAACACTTCAGACAGTTTCGATTTGATGTGCAACTACTAGAAAGGCCCTTTCTGCTATAGTGGGAGGTTAAAATTTCATGTTCTGAATCTTTCCTGAAAAGTTATGGCACAATGCACAAAAACGCTTTTCAGCCTGAGATAAGGTGGGTTTCGGAACGCCAAACATAAAAGTGTTGATAACTTTGGAAAAACACTTCAGACAGTTTAGATTTGATGTGCAACTACTAGAAAGACCCTTTCTGCTATAGTGGGAGGTTAAAATTTCATGTTCTGAAGCTTCCCTGAAAAGTTATGGCACAATGCACAAAAACGCTTTTCAGCCTGAGATAAGGTGGGTTTCGGAACGCCAAACATAAAAGTGTTGATAACTTTCGAAAAACACTTCAGAGAGCTTAGATTTGATGTGCACCTACTAGAAAGACCCTTTCTGCTATAGTGGGAGGTTAAAATTTCATGTTCTGAAGCTTCCCTGAAAAGTTATGGCACAATGCGTAAAAACGCTTTTCAGCCTGAGATAAGGTGGGTTTCGGAACGCCAAACATAAAAGTGTTGATAACTTTGGAAAAACACTTCAGACAGTTTAGATTTGATGTGCAACTACTAGAAAGACCCTTTCTGCTATAGTGGGAGGTTAAAATTTCATGTTCTGAAGCTTTCCTGAAAAGTTATGGCACAATGCACAAAAACGCTTTTCAGCCTGAGATAAGGTGGGTTTCGGAACGCCAAACATAAAAGTGTTGATAACTTTCGAAAAACACTTCAGAGAGCTTAGATTTGATGTGCACCTACTAGAAAGACCCTTTCTGCTATAGTGGGAGGTTAAAATTTCATGTTCTGAAGCTTCCCTGAAAAGTTATGGCACAATGCGTAAAAACGCTTTTCAGCCTGAGATAAGGTGGGTTTCGGAACGCCAAACATAAAAGTGTTGATAACTTTGGAAAAACACTTCAGACAGTTTAGATTTGATGTGCAACTACTAGAAAGACCCTTTCTGCTATAGTGGGAGGTTAAAATTTCATGTTCTGAAGCTTTCCTGAAAAGTTATGGCACAATGCACAAAAACGCTTTTCAGCCTGAGATAAGGTGGGTTTCGGAACGCCAAACATAAAAGTGTTGATAACTTTTGAAAAACACTTCAGACAGTTTAGATTTGATGTGCAACTACTAGAAAGACCCTTTCTGCTATAGTGGGAGGTTAAAATTTCATGTTCTGAAGCTTCCCTGAAAAGTTATGGCACAATGCACAAAAACGCTTTTCAGCCTGAGATAAGGTGGGTTTCGGAACGCCAAACATAAAAGTGTTAATAACTTTGGAAAAACACTTCAGACAGTTTAGATTTGATGTGCAACTACTAGAAAGACCCTTTCTGCTATAGTGGGAGGTTAAAATTTCATGTTCTGAAGCTTCCCTGAAAAGTTATGGCACAATGCACAAAAACGCTTTTCAGCCTGAGATAAGGTGGGTTTCGGAACGCCAAACATAAAAGTGTTGATAACTTTGGAAAAACACTTCAGACAGTTTAGATTTGATGTGCAACTACTAGAAAGACCCTTTCTGCTATAGTGGGAGGTTAAAATTTCATGTTCTGAAGCTTTCCTGAAAAGTTATGGCACAATGCACAAAAACGCTTTTCAGCCTGAGATAAGGTGGGTTTCGGAACGCCAAACATAAAAGTGTTGATAACTTTTGAAAAACACTTCAGACAGTTTAGATTTGATGTGCAACTACTAGAAAGACCCTTTCTGCTATAGTGGGAGGTTAAAATTTCATGTTCTGAAGCTTCCCTGAAAAGTTATGGCACAATGCACAAAAACGCTTTTCAGCCTGAGATAATGTGGGTTTCGGAACGCCAAACATAAAAGTGTTAATAACTTTGGAAAAACACTTCAGACAGTTTTGATTTGATGTGCAACTACTAGAAAGACCCTTTCTGCTATAGTGGGAGGTTAAAATTTCATGTTCTGAAGCTTCCCTGAAAAGTTATGGCACAATGCACAAAAACGCTTTTCAGCCTGAGATAAGGTGGGTTTCGGAACGCCAAACATAAAAGTGTTGATAACTTTCGAAAAACACTTCAGAGAGCTTAGATTTGATGTGCACCTACTAGAAAGACCCTTTCTGCTATAGTGGGAGGTTAAAATTTCATGTTCTGAAGCTTCCCTGAAAAGTTATGGCACAATGCGTAAAAACGCTTTTCAGCCTGAGATAAGGTGGGTTTCGGAACGCCAAACATAAAAGTGTTGATAACTTTGGAAAAACACTTCAGACAGTTTAGATTTGATGTGCAACTACTAGAAAGACCCTTTCTGCTATAGTGGGAGGTTAAAATTTCATGTTCTGAAGCTTTCCTGAAAAGTTATGGCACAATGCACAAAAACGCTTTTCAGCCTGAGATAAGGTGGGTTTCGGAACGCCAAACATAAAAGTGTTGATAACTTTTGAAAAACACTTCAGACAGCTTAGATTTGATGTGCAACTACTAGAAAGACCCTTTCTGCTATAGTGGGAGGTTAAAATTTCATGTTCTGAAGCTTCCCTGAAAAGTTATGGCACAATGCACAAAAACGCTTTTCAGCCTGAGATAAGGTGGGTTTCGGAACGCCAAACATAAAAGTGTTGATAACTTTGGAAAAACACTTCAGACAGTTTAGATTTGATGTGCAACTACTAGAAAGACCCTTTCTGCTATAGTGGGAGGTTAAAATTTCATGTTCTGAAGCTTTCCTGAAAAGTTATGGCACAATGCACAAAAACGCTTTTCAGCCTGAGATAAGGTGGGTTTCGGAACGCCAAACATAAAAGTGTTAATAACTTTGGAAAAACACTTCAGACAGTTTAGATTTGATGTGCAACTACTAGAAAGACCCTTTCTGCTATAGTGGGAGGTTAAAATTTCATGTTCTGAAGCTTTCCTGAAAAGTTATGGCACAATGCACAAAAACGCTTTTCAGCCTGAGATAAGGTGGGTTTCGGAACGCCAAACATAAAAGTGTTGATAACTTTTGAAAAACACTTCAGACAGCTTAGATTTGATGTGCAACTACTAGAAAGACCCTTTCTGCTATAGTGGGAGGTTAAAATTTCATGTTTTGAAGCTTCCTGGAAAAGTTATGGCACAATGCACAAAAACGCTTTTCAGCCTGAGATAAGGTGGGTTTCGGAACGCCAAACATAAAAGTGTTGATAACTTTCGAAAAACACTTCAGACAGCTTAGATTTGATGTGCACCTACTAGAAAGACCCTTTCTGCTATAGTGGGAGGTTAAAATTTCATGTTCTGAAGCTTCCCTGAAAAGTTATGGCACAATGCACAAAAACGCTTTTCAGCCTGAGATAAGGTGGGTTTCGGAACGCCAAACATAAAAGTGTTGATAACTTTCGAAAAACACTTCAGAGAGCTTAGATTTGATGTGCACCTACTAGAAAGACCCTTTCTGCTATAGTGGGAGGTTAAAATTTCATGTTCTGAAGCTTCCCTGAAAAGTTATGGCACAATGCGTAAAAACGCTTTTCAGCCTGAGATAAGGTGGGTTTCGGAACGCCAAACATAAAAGTGTTGATAACTTTGGAAAAACACTTCAGACAGTTTAGATTTGATGTGCAACTACTAGAAAGACCCTTTCTGCTATAGTGGGAGGTTAAAATTTCATGTTCTGAAGCTTTCCTGAAAAGTTATGGCACAATGCACAAAAACGCTTTTCAGCCTGAGATAAGGTGGGTTTCGGAACGCCAAACATAAAAGTGTTGATAACTTTTGAAAAACACTTCAGACAGTTTAGATTTGATGTGCAACTACTAGAAAGACCCTTTCTGCTATAGTGGGAGGTTAAAATTTCATGTTCTGAAGCTTCCCTGAAAAGTTATGGCACAATGCACAAAAACGCTTTTCAGCCTGAGATAAGGTGGGTTTCGGAACGCCAAACATAAAAGTGTTAATAACTTTGGAAAAACACTTCAGACAGTTTAGATTTGATGTGCAACTACTAGAAAGACCCTTTCTGCTATAGTGGGAGGTTAAAATTTCATGTTCTGAAGCTTCCCTGAAAAGTTATGGCACAATGCACAAAAACGCTTTTCAGCCTGAGATAAGGTGGGTTTCGGAACGCCAAACATAAAAGTGTTGATAACTTTGGAAAAACACTTCAGACAGTTTAGATTTGATGTGCAACTACTAGAAAGACCCTTTCTGCTATAGTGGGAGGTTAAAATTTCATGTTCTGAAGCTTTCCTGAAAAGTTATGGCACAATGCACAAAAACGCTTTTCAGCCTGAGATAAGGTGGGTTTCGGAACGCCAAACATAAAAGTGTTGATAACTTTTGAAAAACACTTCAGACAGTTTAGATTTGATGTGCAACTACTAGAAAGACCCTTTCTGCTATAGTGGGAGGTTAAAATTTCATGTTCTGAAGCTTCCCTGAAAAGTTATGGCACAATGCACAAAAACGCTTTTCAGCCTGAGATAAGGTGGGTTTCGGAACGCCAAACATAAAAGTGTTGATAACTTTCGAAAAACACTTCAGAGAGCTTAGATTTGATGTGCACCTACTAGAAAGACCCTTTCTGCTATAGTGGGAGGTTAAAATTTCATGTTCTGAAGCTTCCCTGAAAAGTTATGGCACAATGCGTAAAAACGCTTTTCAGCCTGAGATAAGGTGGGTTTCGGAACGCCAAACATAAAAGTGTTGATAACTTTGGAAAAACACTTCAGACAGTTTAGATTTGATGTGCAACTACTAGAAAGACCCTTTCTGCTATAGTGGGAGGTTAAAATTTCATGTTCTGAAGCTTTCCTGAAAAGTTATGGCACAATGCACAAAAACGCTTTTCAGCCTGAGATAAGGTGGGTTTCGGAACGCCAAACATAAAAGTGTTGATAACTTTTGAAAAACACTTCAGACAGCTTAGATTTGATGTGCAACTACTAGAAAGACCCTTTCTGCTATAGTGGGAGGTTAAAATTTCATGTTCTGAAGCTTCCCTGAAAAGTTATGGCACAATGCACAAAAACGCTTTTCAGCCTGAGATAAGGTGGGTTTCGGAACGCCAAACATAAAAGTGTTGATAACTTTGGAAAAACACTTCAGACAGTTTAGATTTGATGTGCAACTACTAGAAAGACCCTTTCTGCTATAAGTGGGAGGTTAAAATTTCATGTTCTGAAGCTTTCCTGAAAAGTTATGGCACAATGCACAAAAACGCTTTTCAGCCTGAGATAAGGTGGGTTTCGGAACGCCAAACATAAAAGTGTTAATAACTTTGGAAAAACACTTCAGACAGTTTAGATTTGATGTGCAACTACTAGAAAGACCCTTTCTGCTATAGTGGGAGGTTAAAATTTCATGTTCTGAAGCTTCCCTGAAAAGTTATGGCACAATGTACAAAAACGCTTTTCAGCCTGAGATAAGGTGGGTTTCGGAACGCCAAACATAAAAGTGTTGATAACTTTCGAAAAACACTTCAGAGAGCTTAGATTTGATGTGCAACTACTAGAAAGACCCTTTCTGCTATAGTGGGAGGTTCAAATTTCATGTTCTGAAGCTTCCCTGAAAAGTTATGGCACAATGCGTAAAAACGCTTTTCAGCCTGAGATAAGGTGGGTTTCGGAACGCCAAACATAAAAGTGTTGATAACTTTGGAAAAACACTTCAGACAGTTTCGATTTGATGTGCAACTACTAGAAAGGCCCTTTCTGCTATAGTGGGAGGTTAAAATTTCATGTTCTGAAGCTTTCCTGAAAAGTTATGGCACAATGCACAAAAACGCTTTTCAGCCTGAGATAAGGTGGGTTTCGGAACGCCAAACATAAAAGTGTTGATAACTTTTGAAAAACACTTCAGACAGCTTAGATTTGATGTGCAACTACTAGAAAGACCCTTTCTGCTATAGTGGGAGGTTAAAATTTCATGTTCTGAAGCTTCCCTGAAAAGTTATGGCACAATGCACAAAAACGCTTTTCAGCCTGAGATAAGGTGGGTTTCGGAACGCCAAACATAAAAGTGTTGATAACTTTGGAAAAACACTTCAGACAGTTTAGATTTGATGTGCAACTACTAGAAAGACCCTTTCTGCTATAGTGGGAGGTTAAAATTTCATGTTCTGAATCTTTCCTGAAAAGTTATGGCACAATGCACAAAAACGCTTTTCAGCCTGAGATAAGGTGGGTTTCGGAACGCCAAACATAAAAGTGTTGATAACTTTGGAAAAACACTTCAGACAGTTTAGATTTGATGTGCAACTACTAGAAAGACCCTTTCTGCTATAGTGGGAGGTTAAAATTTCATGTTCTGAAGCTTCCCTGAAAAGTTATGGCACAATGCACAAAAACGCTTTTCAGCCTGAGATAAGGTGGGTTTCGGAACGCCAAACATAAAAGTGTTGATAACTTTCGAAAAACACTTCAGAGAGCTTAGATTTGATGTGCACCTACTAGAAAGACCCTTTCTGCTATAGTGGGAGGTTAAAATTTCATGTTCTGAAGCTTCCCTGAAAAGTTATGGCACAATGCGTAAAAACGCTTTTCAGCCTGAGATAAGGTGGGTTTCGGAACGCCAAACATAAAAGTGTTGATAACTTTGGAAAAACACTTCAGACAGTTTAGATTTGATGTGCAACTACTAGAAAGACCCTTTCTGCTATAGTGGGAGGTTAAAATTTCATGTTCTGAAGCTTTCCTGAAAAGTTATGGCACAATGCACAAAAACGCTTTTCAGCCTGAGATAAGGTGGGTTTCGGAACGCCAAACATAAAAGTGTTGATAACTTTTGAAAAACACTTCAGACAGCTTAGATTTGATGTGCAACTACTAGAAAGACCCTTTCTGCTATAGTGGGAGGTTAAAATTTCATGTTCTGAAGCTTCCCTGAAAAGTTATGGCACAATGCGTAAAAACGCTTTTCAGCCTGAGATAAGGTGGGTTTCGGAACGCCAAACATAAAAGTGTTGATAACTTTGGAAAAACACTTCAGACAGTTTAGATTTGATGTGCAACTACTAGAAAGACCCTTTCTGCTATAGTGGGAGGTTAAAATTTCATGTTCTGAAGCTTCCCTGAAAAGTTATGGCACAATGCACAAAAACGCTTTTCAGCCTGAGATAAGGTGGGTTTCGGAACGCCAAACATAAAAGTGTTGATAACTTTGGAAAAACACTTCAGACAGTTTAGATTTGATGTGCAACTACTAGAAAGACCCTTTCTGCTATAGTGGGAGGTTAAAATTTCATGTTCTGAAGCTTTCCTGAAAAGTTATGGCACAATGCACAAAAACGCTTTTCAGCCTGAGATAAGGTGGGTTTCGGAACGCCAAACATAAAAGTGTTGATAACTTTTGAAAAACACTTCAGACAGCTTAGATTTGATGTGCAACTACTAGAAAGACCCTTTCTGCTATAGTGGGAGGTTAAAATTTCATGTTCTGAAGCTTCCCTGAAAAGTTATGGCACAATGCACAAAAACGCTTTTCAGCCTGAGATAAGGTGGGTTTCGGAACGCCAAACACAAAAGTGTTGATAACTTTCGAAAAACACTTCAGAGAGCTTAGATTTGATGTGCACCTACTAGAAAGACCCTTTCTGCTATAGTGGGAGGTTAAAATTTCATGTTCTGAAGCTTCCCTGAAAAGTTATGGCACAATGCGTAAAAACGCTTTTCAGCCTGAGATAAGGTGGGTTTCGGAACGCCAAACATAAAAGTGTTGATAACTTTGGAAAAACACTTCAGACAGTTTAGATTTGATGTGCAACTACTAGAAAGACCCTTTCTGCTATAGTGGGAGGTTAAAATTTCATGTTCTGAAGCTTTCCTGAAAAGTTATGGCACAATGCACAAAAACGCTTTTCAGCCTGAGATAAGGTGGGTTTCGGAACGCCAAACATAAAAGTGTTGATAACTTTGGAAAAACACTTCAGACAGCTTAGATTTGATGTGCAACTACTAGAAAGACCCTTTCTGCTATAGTGGGAGGTTAAAATTTCATGTTCTGAAGCTTCCCTGAAAAGTTATGGCACAATGCACAAAAACGCTTTTCAGCCTGAGATAAGGTGGGTTTCGGAACGCCAAACATAAAAGTGTTAATAACTTTGGAAAAACACTTCAGACAGTTTAGATTTGATGTGCAACTACTAGAAAGACCCTTTCTGCTATAGTGGGAGGTTAAAATTTCATGTTCTGAAGCTTCCCTGAAAAGTTATGGCACAATGCACAAAAACGCTTTTCAGCCTGAGATAAGGTGGGTTTCGGAACGCCAAACATAAAAGTGTTGATAACTTTCGAAAAACACTTCAGACAGTTTAGATTTGATGTGCACCTACTAGAAAGACCCTTTCTGCTATAGTGGGAGGTTAAAATTTCATGTTCTGAAGCTTCCCTGAAAAGTTATGGCACAATGCGTAAAAACGCTTTTCAGCCTGAGATAAGGTGGGTTTCGGAACGCCAAACATAAAAGTGTTGATAACTTTGGAAAAACACTTCAGACAGTTTAGATTTGATGTGCAACTACTAGAAAGACCCTTTCTGCTATAGTGGGAGGTTAAAATTTCATGTTCTGAAGCTTTCCTGAAAAGTTATGGCACAATGCACAAAAACGCTTTTCAGCCTGAGATAAGGTGGGTTTCGGAACGCCAAACATAAAAGTGTTGATAACTTTTGAAAAACACTTCAGACAGCTTAGATTTGATGTGCAACTACTAGAAAGACCCTTTCTGCTATAGTGGGAGGTTAAAATTTCATGTTCTGAAGCTTCCCTGAAAAGTTATGGCACAATGCACAAAAACGCTTTTCAGCCTCAGATAAGGTGGGTTTCGGAACGCCAAACATAAAAGTGTTGATAACTTTGGAAAAACACTTCAGACAGTTTAGATTTGATGTGCAACTACTAGAAAGACCCTTTCTGCTATAGTGGGAGGTTAAAATTTCATGTTCTGAAGCTTCCCTGAAAAGTTATGGCACAATGCACAAAAACGCTTTTCAGCCTGAGATAAGGTGGGTTTCGGAACGCCAAACATAAAAGTGTTAATAACTTTGGAAAAACACTTCAGACAGTTTAGATTTGATGTGCAACTACTAGAAAGACCCTTTCTGCTATAGTGGGAGGTTAAAATTTCATGTTCTGAAGCTTCCCTGAAAAGTTATGGCACAATGCACAAAAACGCTTTTCAGCCTGAGATAAGGTGGGTTTCGGAACGCCAAACATAAAAGTGTTGATAACTTTCGAAAAACACTTCAGAGAGCTTAGATTTGATGTGCACCTACTAGAAAGACCCTTTCTGCTATAGTGGGAGGTTAAAATTTCATGTTCTGAAGCTTCCCTGAAAAGTTATGGCACAATGCGTAAAAACGCTTTTCAGCCTGAGATAAGGTGGGTTTCGGAACGCCAAACATAAAAGTGTTGATAACTTTGGAAAAACACTTCAGACAGTTTAGATTTGATGTGCAACTACTAGAAAGACCCTTTCTGCTATAGTGGGAGGTTAAAATTTCATGTTCTGAAGCTTTCCTGAAAAGTTATGGCACAATGCACAAAAACGCTTTTCAGCCTGAGATAAGGTGGGTTTCGGAACGCCAAACATAAAAGTGTTGATAACTTTTGAAAAACACTTCAGACAGCTTAGATTTGATGTGCAACTACTAGAAAGACCCTTTCTGCTATAGTGGGAGGTTAAAATTTCATGTTTTGAAGCTTCCCTGAAAAGTTATGGCACAATGCACAAAAACGCTTTTCAGCCTGAGATAAGGTGGGTTTCGGAACGCCAAACATAAAAGTGTTGATAACTTTCGAAAAACACTTCAGACAGCTTAGATTTGATGTGCACCTACTAGAAAGACCCTTTCTGCTATAGTGGGAGGTTAAAATTTCATGTTCTGAAGCTTCCCTGAAAAGTTATGGCACAATGCACAAAAACGCTTTTCAGCCTGAGATAAGGTGGGTTTCGGAACGCCAAACATAAAAGTGTTGATAACTTTCGAAAAACACTTCAGAGAGCTTAGATTTGATGTGCACCTACTAGAAAGACCCTTTCTGCTATAGTGGGAGGTTAAAATTTCATGTTCTGAAGCTTCCCTGAAAAGTTATGGCACAATGCGTAAAAACGCTTTTCAGCCTGAGATAAGGTGGGTTTCGGAACGCCAAACATAAAAGTGTTGATAACTTTGGAAAAACACTTCAGACAGTTTAGATTTGATGTGCAACTACTAGAAAGACCCTTTCTGCTATAGTGGGAGGTTAAAATTTCATGTTCTGAAGCTTTCCTGAAAAGTTATGGCACAATGCACAAAAACGCTTTTCAGCCTGAGATAAGGTGGGTTTCGGAACGCCAAACATAAAAGTGTTGATAACTTTTGAAAAACACTTCAGACAGCTTAGGTTTGATGTGCAACTACTAGAAAGACCCTTTCTGCTATAGTGGGAGGTTAAAATTTCATGTTCTGAAGCTTCCCTGAAAAGTTATGGCACAATGCACAAAAACGCTTTTCAGCCTGAGATAAGGTGGGTTTCGGAACGCCAAACATAAAAGTGTTGATAACTTTCGAAAAACACTTCAGACAGCTTAGATTTGATGTGCACCTACTAGAAAGACCCTTTCTGCTATAGTGGGAGGTTAAAATTTCATGTTCTGAAGCTTCCCTGAAAAGTTATGGCACAATGCGTAAAAACGCTTTTCAGCCTGAGATAAGGTGGGTTTCGGAACGCCAAACATAAAAGTGTTGATAACTTTGGAAAAACACTTCAGACAGTTTAGATTTGATGTGCAACTACTAGAAAGACCCTTTCTGCTATAGTGGGAGGTTAAAATTTCATGTTCTGAAGCTTCCCTGAAAAGTTATGGCACAATGCACAAAAACGCTTTTCAGCCTGAGATAAGGTGGGTTTCGGAACGCCAAACATAAAAGTGTTGATAACTTTGGAAAAACACTTCAGACAGCTTAGATTTGATGTGCAACTACTAGAAAGACCCTTTCTGCTATAGTGGGAGGTTAAAATTTCATGTTCTGAAGCTTTCCTGAAAAGTTATGGCACAATGCACAAAAACGCTTTTCAGCCTGAGATAAGGTGGGTTTCGGAACGCCAAACATAAAAGTGTTGATAACTTTTGAAAAACACTTCAGACAGCTTAGATTTGATGTGCAACTACTAGAAAGACCCTTTCTGCTATAGTGGGAGGTTAAAATTTCATGTTCTGAAGCTTCCCTGAAAAGTTATGGCACAATGCACAAAAACGCTTTTCAGCCTGAGATAAGGTGGGTTTCGGAACGCCAAACATAAAAGTGTTGATAACTTTGGAAAAACACTTCAGAGAGCTTAGATTTGATGTGCAACTACTAGAAAGACCCTTTCTGCTATAGTGGGAGGTTAAAATTTCATGTTCTGAAGCTTTCCTGAAAAGTTATGGCACAATGCACAAAAACGCTTTTCAGCCTGAGATAAGGTGGGTTTCGGAACGCCAAACATAAAAGTGTTGATAACTTTGGAAAAACACTTCAGACAGTTTAGATTTGATGTGCAACTACTAGAAAGACCCTTTCTGCTATAGTGGGAGGTTAAAATTTCATGTTCTGAAGCTTCCCTGAAAAGTTATGGCACAATGCACAAAAACGCTTTTCAGCCTGAGATAAGGTGGGTTTCGGAACGCCAAACATAAAAGTGTTGATAACTTTCGAAAAACACTTCAGAGAGCTTAGATTTGATGTGCAACTACTAGAAAGACCCTTTCTGCTATAGTGGGAGGTTAAAATTTCATGTTCTGAAGCTTCCTTGAAAAGTTATGGCACAATGCACAAAAACGCTTTTCAGCCTGAGATAAGGTGGGTTTCGGAACGCCAAACATAAAAGTGTTGATAACTTTTGAAAAACACTTCAGACAGCTTAGATTTGATGTGCAACTACTAGAAAGACCCTTTCTGCTATAGTGGGAGGTTAAAATTTCATGTTCTGAAGCTTCCCTGAAAAGTTATGGCACAATGCGTAAAAACGCTTTTCAGCCTGAGATAAGGTGGGTTTCGGAACGCCAAACATAAAAGTGTTGATAACTTTGGAAAAACACTTCAGACAGTTTAGATTTGATGTGCAACTACTAGAAAGACCCTTTCTGCTATAGTGGGAGGTTAAAATTTCATGTTCTGAAGCTTCCCTGAAAAGTTATGGCACAATGCACAAAAACGCTTTTCAGCCTGAGATAAGGTGGGTTTCGGAACGCCAAACATAAAAGTGTTGATAACTTTGGAAAAACACTTCAGACAGTTTAGATTTGATGTGCAACTACTAGAAAGACCCTTTCTGCTATAGTGGGAGGTTAAAATTTCATGTTCTGAAGCTTTCCTGAAAAGTTATGGCACAATGCACAAAAACGCTTTTCAGCCTGAGATAAGGTGGGTTTCGGAACGCCAAATATAAAAGTGTTGATAACTTTGGAAAAACACTTCAGACAGTTTAGATTTGATGTGCAACTACTAGAAAGACCCTTTCTGCTATAGTGGGAGGTTAAAATTTCATGTTCTGAAGCTTCCCTGAAAAGTTATGGCACAATGCACAAAAACGCTTTTCAGCCTGAGATAAGGTGGGTTTCGGAACGCTAAACATAAAAGTGTTGATAACTTTGGAAAAACACTTCAGACAGTTTAGATTTGATGTGCAACTACTAGAAAGACCCTTTCTGCTATAGTGGGAGGTTAAAATTTCATGTTCTGAAGCTTCCCTGAAAAGTTATGGCACAATGCACAAAAACGCTTTTCAGCCTGAGATAAGGTGGGTTTCGGAACGCCAAACATAAAAGTGTTAATAACTTTGGAAAAACACTTCAGACAGTTTAGATTTGATGTGCAACTACTAGAAAGACCCTTTCTGCTATAGTGGGAGGTTAAAATTTCATGTTCTGAAGCTTCCCTGAAAAGTTATGGCACAATGCACAAAAACGCTTTTCAGCCTGAGATAAGGTGGGTTTCGGAACGCCAAACATAAAAGTGTTGATAACTTTCGAAAAACACTTCAGACAGTTTAGATTTGATGTGCACCTACTAGAAAGACCCTTTCTGCTATAGTGGGAGGTTAAAATTTCATGTTCTGAAGCTTCCCTGAAAAGTTATGGCACAATGCGTAAAAACGCTTTTCAGCCTGAGATAAGGTGGGTTTCGGAACGCCAAACATAAAAGTGTTGATAACTTTGGAAAAACACTTCAGACAGTTTAGATTTGATGTGCAACTACTAGAAAGACCCTTTCTGCTATAGTGGGAGGTTAAAATTTCATGTTCTGAACCTTTCCTGAAAAGTTATGGCACAATGCACAAAAAAGCTTTTCAGCCTGAGATAAGGTGGGTTTCGGAACGCCAAACATAAAAGTGTTGATAACTTTTGAAAAACACTTCAGACAGCTTAGATTTGATGTGCAACTACTAGAAAGACCCTTTCTGCTATAGTGGGAGGTTAAAATTTCATGTTCTGAAGCTTCCCTGAAAAGTTATGGCACAATGCACAAAAACGCTTTTCAGCCTCAGATAAGGTGGGTTTCGGAACGCCAAACATAAAAGTGTTGATAACTTTGGAAAAACACTTCAGACAGTTTAGATTTGATGTGCAACTACTAGAAAGACCCTTTCTGCTATAGTGGGAGGTTAAAATTTCATGTTCTGAAGCTTCCCTGAAAAGTTATGGCACAATGCACAAAAACGCTTTTCAGCCTGAGATAAGGTGGGTTTCGGAACGCCAAACATAAAAGTGTTAATAACTTTGGAAAAACACTTCAGACAGTTTAGATTTGATGTGCAACTACTAGAAAGACCCTTTCTGCTATAGTGGGAGGTTAAAATTTCATGTTCTGAAGCTTCCCTGAAAAGTTATGGCACAATGCACAAAAACGCTTTTCAGCCTGAGATAAGGTGGGTTTCGGAACGCCAAACATAAAAGTGTTGATAACTTTCAAAAAACACTTCAGAGAGCTTAGATTTGATGTGCACCTACTAGAAAGACCCTTTCTGCTATAGTGGGAGGTTAAAATTTCATGTTCTGAAGCTTCCCTGAAAAGTTATGGCACAATGCGTAAAAACGCTTTTCAGCCTGAGATAAGGTGGGTTTCGGAACGCCAAACATAAAAGTGTTGATAACTTTGGAAAAACACTTCAGACAGTTTAGATTTGATGTGCAACTACTAGAAAGACCCTTTCTGCTATAGTGGGAGGTTAAAATTTCATGTTCTGAAGCTTTCCTGAAAAGTTATGGCACAATGCACAAAAACGCTTTTCAGCCTGAGATAAGGTGGGTTTCGGAACGCCAAACATAAAAGTGTTGATAACTTTTGAAAAACACTTCAGACAGCTTAGATTTGATGTGCAACTACTAGAAAGACCCTTTCTGCTATAGTGGGAGGTTAAAATTTCATGTTTTGAAGCTTCCCTGAAAAGTTATGGCACAATGCACAAAAACGCTTTTCAGCCTGAGATAAGGTGGGTTTCGGAACGCCAAACATAAAAGTGTTGATAACTTTCGAAAAACACTTCAGACAGCTTAGATTTGATGTGCACCTACTAGAAAGACCCTTTCTGCTATAGTGGGAGGTTAAAATTTCATGTTCTGAAGCTTCCCTGAAAAGTTATGGCACAATGCACAAAAACGCTTTTCAGCCTGAGATAAGGTGGGTTTCGGAACGCCAAACATAAAAGTGTTGACAACTTTCGAAAAACACTTCAGAGAGCTTAGATTTGATGTGCACCTACTAGAAAGACCCTTTCTGCTATAGTGGGAGGTTAAAATTTCATGTTCTGAAGCTTCCCTGAAAAGTTATGGCACAATGCGTAAAAACGCTTTTCAGCCTGAGATAAGGTGGGTTTCGGAACGCCAAACATAAAAGTGTTGATAACTTTGGAAAAACACTTCAGACAGTTTAGATTTGATGTGCAACTACTAGAAAGACCCTTTCTGCTATAGTGGGAGGTTAAAATTTCATGTTCTGAAGCTTTCCTGAAAAGTTATGGCACAATGCACAAAAACGCTTTTCAGCCTGAGATAAGGTGGGTTTCGGAACGCCAAACATAAAAGTGTTGATAACTTTTGAAAAACACTTCAGACAGCTTAGATTTGATGTGCAACTACTAGAAAGACCCTTTCTGCTATAGTGGGAGGTTAAAATTTCATGTTCTGAAGCTTCCCTGAAAAGTTATGGCACAATGCACAAAAACGCTTTTCAGCCTGAGATAAGGTGGGTTTCGGAACGCCAAACATAAAAGTGTTGATAACTTTCGAAAAACACTTCAGACAGCTTAGATTTGATGTGCACCTACTAGAAAGACCCTTTCTGCTATTGTGGGAGGTTAAAATTTCATGTTCTGAAGCTTCCCTGAAAAGTTATGGCACAATGCGTAAAAACGCTTTTCAGCCTGAGATAAGGTGGGTTTCGGAACGCCAAACATAAAAGTGTTGATAACTTTGGAAAAACACTTCAGACAGTTTAGATTTGATGTGCAACTACTAGAAAGACCCTTTCTGCTATAGTGGGAGGTTAAAATTTCATGTTCTGAAGCTTCCCTGAAAAGTTATGGCACAATGCACAAAAACGCTTTTCAGCCTGAGATAAGGTGGGTTTCGGAACGCCAAACATAAAAGTGTTGATAACTTTGGAAAAACACTTCAGACAGCTTAGATTTGATGTGCAACTACTAGAAAGACCCTTTCTGCTATAGTGGGAGGTTAAAATTTCATGTTCTGAAGCTTTCCTGAAAAGTTATGGCACAATGCACAAAAACGCTTTTCAGCCTGAGATAAGGTGGGTTTCGGAACGCCAAACATAAAAGTGTTGATAACTTTTGAAAAACACTTCAGACAGCTTAGATTTGATGTGCAACTACTAGAAAGACCCTTTCTGCTATAGTGGGAGGTTAAAATTTCATGTTCTGAAGCTTCCCTGAAAAGTTATGGCACAATGCACAAAAACGCTTTTCAGCCTGAGATAAGGTGGGTTTCGGAACGCCAAACATAAAAGTGTTGATAACTTTGGAAAAACACTTCAGAGAGCTTAGATTTGATGTGCAACTACTAGAAAGACCCTTTCTGCTATAGTGGGAGGTTAAAATTTCATGTTCTGAAGCTTTCCTGAAAAGTTATGGCACAATGCACAAAAACGCTTTTCAGCCTGAGATAAGGTGGGTTTCGGAACGCCAAACATAAAAGTGTTGATAACTTTGGAAAAACACTTCAGACAGTTTAGATTTGATGTGCAACTACTAGAAAGACCCTTTCTGCTATAGTGGGAGGTTAAAATTTCATGTTCTGAAGCTTCCCTGAAAAGTTATGGCACAATGCACAAAAACGCTTTTCAGCCTGAGATAAGGTGGGTTTCGGAACGCCAAACATAAAAGTGTTGATAACTTTCGAAAAACACTTCAGAGAGCTTAGATTTGATGTGCAACTACTAGAAAGACCCTTTCTGCTATAGTGGGAGGTTAAAATTTCATGTTCTGAAGCTTCCTTGAAAAGTTATGGCACAATGCACAAAAACGCTTTTCAGCCTGAGATAAGGTGGGTTTCGGAACGCCAAACATAAAAGTGTTGATAACTTTTGAAAAACACTTCAGACAGCTTAGATTTGATGTGCACCTACTAGAAAGACCCTTTCTGCTATAGTGGGAGGTTAAAATTTCATGTTCTGAAGCTTCCCTGAAAAGTTATGGCACAATGCGTAAAAACGCTTTTCAGCCTGAGATAAGGTGGGTTTCGGAACGCCAAACATAAAAGTGTTGATAACTTTGGAAAAACACTTCAGACAGTTTAGATTTGATGTGCAACTACTAGAAAGACCCTTTCTGCTATAGTGGGAGGTTAAAATTTCATGTTCTGAAGCTTTCCTGAAAAGTTATGGCACAATGCACAAAAACGCTTTTCAGCCTGAGATAAGGTGGGTTTCGGAACGCCAAACATAAAAGTGTTGATAACTTTTGAAAAACACTTCAGACAGCTTAGATTTGATGTGCAACTACTAGAAAGACCCTTTCTGCTATAGTGGGAGGTTAAAATTTCATGTTTTGAAGCTTCCCTGAAAAGTTATGGCACAATGCACAAAAACGCTTTTCAGCCTGAGATAAGGTGGGTTTCGGAACGCCAAACATAAAAGTGTTGATAACTTTCGAAAAACACTTCAGACAGCTTAGATTTGATGTGCACCTACTAGAAAGACCCTTTCTGCTATAGTGGGAGGTTAAAATTTCATGTTCTGAAGCTTCCCTGAAAAGTTATGGCACAATGCACAAAAACGCTTTTCAGCCTGAGATAAGGTGGGTTTCGGAACGCCAAACATAAAAGTGTTGATAACTTTCGAAAAACACTTCAGAGAGCTTAGATTTGATGTGCACCTACTAGAAAGACCCTTTCTGCTATAGTGGGAGGTTAAAATTTCATGTTCTGAAGCTTCCCTGAAAAGTTATGGCACAATGCGTAAAAACGCTTTTCAGCCTGAGATAAGGTGGGTTTCGGAACGCCAAACATAAAAGTGTTGATAACTTTGGAAAAACACTTCAGACAGTTTAGATTTGATGTGCAACTACTAGAAAGACCCTTTCTGCTATAGTGGGAGGTTAAAATTTCATGTTCTGAAGCTTTCCTGAAAAGTTATGGCACAATGCACAAAAACGCTTTTCAGCCTGAGATAAGGTGGGTTTCGGAACGCCAAACATAAAAGTGTTGATAACTTTTGAAAAACACTTCAGACAGCTTAGATTTGATGTGCAACTACTAGAAAGACCCTTTCTGCTATAGTGGGAGGTTAAAATTTCATGTTCTGAAGCTTCCCTGAAAAGTTATGGCACAATGCACAAAAACGCTTTTCAGCCTGAGATAAGGTGGGTTTCGGAACGCCAAACATAAAAGTGTTGATAACTTTCGAAAAACACTTCAGACAGCTTAGATTTGATGTGCACCTACTAGAAAGACCCTTTCTGCTATAGTGGGAGGTTAAAATTTCATGTTCTGAAGCTTCCCTGAAAAGTTATGGCACAATGCGTAAAAACGCTTTTCAGCCTGAGATAAGGTGGGTTTCGGAACGCCAAACATAAAAGTGTTGATAACTTTGGAAAAACACTTCAGACAGTTTAGATTTGATGTGCAACTACTAGAAAGACCCTTTCTGCTATAGTGGGAGGTTAAAATTTCATGTTCTGAAGCTTCCCTGAAAAGTTATGGCACAATGCACAAAAACGCTTTTCAGCCTGAGATAAGGTGGGTTTCGGAACGCCAAACATAAAAGTGTTGATAACTTTGGAAAAACACTTCAGACAGCTTAGATTTGATGTGCAACTACTAGAAAGACCCTTTCTGCTATAGTGGGAGGTTAAAATTTCATGTTCTGAAGCTTCCCTGAAAAGTTATGGCACAATGCACAAAAACGCTTTTCAGCCTGAGATAAGGTGGGTTTCGGAACGCCAAACATAAAAGTGTTGATAACTTTGGAAAAACACTTCAGACAGTTTAGATTTGATGTGCAACTACTAGAAAGACCCTTTCTGCTATAGTGGGAGGTTAAAATTTCATGTTCTGAAGCTTCCCTGAAAAGTTATGGCACAATGCACAAAAACGCTTTTCAGCCTGAGATAAGGTGGGTTTCGGAACGCCAAACATAAAAGTGTTGATAACTTTCGAAAAACACTTCAGAGAGCTTAGATTTGATGTGCAACTACTAGAAAGACCCTTTCTGCTATAGTGGGAGGTTAAAATTTCATGTTCTGAAGCTTCCTTGAAAAGTTATGGCACAATGCACAAAAACGCTTTTCAGCCTGAGATAAGGTGGGTTTCGGAACGCCAAACATAAAAGTGTTGATAACTTTTGAAAAACACTTCAGACAGCTTAGATTTGATGTGCAACTACTAGAAAGACCCTTTCTGCTATAGTGGGAGGTTAAAATTTCATGTTCTGAAGCTTCCCTGAAAAGTTATGGCACAATGCGTAAAAACGCTTTTCAGCCTGAGATAAGGTGGGTTTCGGAACGCCAAACATAAAAGTGTTGATAACTTTGGAAAAACACTTCAGACAGTTTAGATTTGATGTGCAACTACTAGAAAGACCCTTTCTGCTATAGTGGGAGGTTAAAATTTCATGTTCTGAAGCTTCCCTGAAAAGTTATGGCACAATGCACAAAAACGCTTTTCAGCCTGAGATAAGGTGGGTTTCGGAACGCCAAACATAAAAGTGTTGATAACTTTGGAAAAACACTTCAGACAGTTTAGATTTGATGTGCAACTACTAGAAAGACCCTTTCTGCTATAGTGGGAGGTTAAAATTTCATGTTCTGAAGCTTTCCTGAAAAGTTATGGCACAATGCACAAAAACGCTTTTCAGCCTGAGATAAGGTGGGTTTCGGAACGCCAAATATAAAAGTGTTGATAACTTTGGAAAAACACTTCAGACAGTTTAGATTTGATGTGCAACTACTAGAAAGACCCTTTCTGCTATAGTGGGAGGTTAAAATTTCATGTTCTGAAGCTTCCCTGAAAAGTTATGGCACAATGCACAAAAACGCTTTTCAGCCTGAGATAAGGTGGGTTTCGGAACGCTAAACATAAAAGTGTTGATAACTTTGGAAAAACACTTCAGACAGTTTAGATTTGATGTGCAACTACTAGAAAGACCCTTTCTGCTATAGTGGGAGGTTAAAATTTCATGTTCTGAAGCTTCCCTGAAAAGTTATGGCACAATGCACAAAAACGCTTTTCAGCCTGAGATAAGGTGGGTTTCGGAACGCCAAACATAAAAGTGTTGATAACTTTGGAAAAACACTTCAGACAGTTTAGATTTGATGTGCACCTACTAGAAAGACCCTTTCTGCTATAGTGGGAGGTTAAAATTTCATGTTCTGAAGCTTCCCTGAAAAGTTATGGCACAATGCGTAAAAACGCTTTTCAGCCTGAGATAAGGTGGGTTTCGGAACGCCAAACATAAAAGTGTTGATAACTTTGGAAAAACACTTCAGACAGTTTAGATTTGATGTGCAACTACTAGAAAGACCCTTTCTGCTATAGTGGGAGGTTAAAATTTCATGTTCTGAAGCTTTCCTGAAAAGTTATGGCACAATGCACAAAAACGCTTTTCAGCCTGAGATAAGGTGGGTTTCGGAACGCCAAACATAAAAGTGTTGATAACTTTTGAAAAACACTTCAGACAGCTTAGATTTGATGTGCAACTACTAGAAAGACCCTTTCTGCTATAGTGGGAGGTTAAAATTTCATGTTCTGAAGCTTCCCTGAAAAGTTATGGCACAATGCACAAAAACGCTTTTCAGCCTCAGATAAGGTGGGTTTCGGAACGCCAAACATAAAAGTGTTGATAACTTTGGAAAAACACTTCAGACAGTTTAGATTTGATGTGCAACTACTAGAAAGACCCTTTCTGCTATAGTGGGAGGTTAAAATTTCATGTTCTGAAGCTTCCCTGAAAAGTTATGGCACAATGCACAAAAACGCTTTTCAGCCTGAGATAAGGTGGGTTTCGGAACGCCAAACATAAAAGTGTTAATAACTTTGGAAAAACACTTCAGACAGTTTAGATTTGATGTGCAACTACTAGAAAGACCCTTTCTGCTATAGTGGGAGGTTAAAATTTCATGTTCTGAAGCTTCCCTGAAAAGTTATGGCACAATGCACAAAAACGCTTTTCAGCCTGAGATAAGGTGGGTTTCGGAACGCCAAACATAAAAGTGTTGATAACTTTCGAAAAACACTTCAGAGAGCTTAGATTTGATGTGCACCTACTAGAAAGACCCTTTCTGCTATAGTGGGAGGTTAAAATTTCATGTTCTGAAGCTTCCCTGAAAAGTTATGGCACAATGCGTAAAAACGCTTTTAAGCCTGAGATAAGGTGGGTTTCGGAACGCCAAACATAAAAGTGTTGATAACTTTGGAAAAACACTTCAGACAGTTTAGATTTGATGTGCAACTACTAGAAAGACCCTTTCTGCTATAGTGGGAGGTTAAAATTTCATGTTCTGAAGCTTTCCTGAAAAGTTATGGCACAATGCACAAAAACGCTTTTCAGCCTGAGATAAGGTGGGTTTCGGAACGCCAAACATAAAAGTGTTGATAACTTTTGAAAAACACTTCAGACAGCTTAGATTTGATGTGCAACTACTAGAAAGACCCTTTCTGCTATAGTGGGAGGTTAAAATTTCATGTTTTGAAGCTTCCCTGAAAAGTTATGGCACAATGCACAAAAACGCTTTTCAGCCTGAGATAAGGTGGGTTTCGGAACGCCAAACATAAAAGTGTTGATAACTTTCGAAAAACACTTCAGACAGCTTAGATTTGATGTGCACCTACTAGAAAGACCCTTTCTGCTATAGTGGGAGGTTAAAATTTCATGTTCTGAAGCTTCCCTGAAAAGTTATGGCACAATGCACAAAAACGCTTTTCAGCCTGAGATAAGGTGGGTTTCGGAACGCCAAACATAAAAGTGTTGATAACTTTCGAAAAACACTTCAGAGAGCTTAGATTTGATGTGCACCTACTAGAAAGACCCTTTCTGCTATAGTGGGAGGTTAAAATTTCATGTTCTGAAGCTTCCCTGAAAAGTTATGGCACAATGCGTAAAAACGCTTTTCAGCCTGAGATAAGGTGGGTTTCGGAACGCCAAACATAAAAGTGTTGATAACTTTGGAAAAACACTTCAGACAGTTTAGATTTGATGTGCAACTACTAGAAAGACCCTTTCTGCTATAGTGGGAGGTTAAAATTTCATGTTCTGAAGCTTTCCTGAAAAGTTATGGCACAATGCACAAAAACGCTTTTCAGCCTGAGATAAGGTGGGTTTCGGAACGCCAAACATAAAAGTGTTGATAACTTTTGAAAAACACTTCAGACAGCTTAGATTTGATGTGCAACTACTAGAAAGACCCTTTCTGCTATAGTGGGAGGTTAAAATTTCATGTTCTGAAGCTTCCCTGAAAAGTTATGGCACAATGCACAAAAACGCTTTTCAGCCTGAGATAAGGTGGGTTTCGGAACGCCAAACATAAAAGTGTTGATAACTTTCGAAAAACACTTCAGACAGCTTAGATTTGATGTGCACCTACTAGAAAGACCCTTTCTGCTATAGTGGGAGGTTAAAATTTCATGTTCTGAAGCTTCCCTGAAAAGTTATGGCACAATGCGTAAAAACGCTTTTCAGCCTGAGATAAGGTGGGTTTCGGAACGCCAAACATAAAAGTGTTGATAACTTTGGAAAAACACTTCAGACAGTTTAGATTTGATGTGCAACTACTAGAAAGACCCTTTCTGCTATAGTGGGAGGTTAAAATTTCATGTTCTGAAGCTTCCCTGAAAAGTTATGGCACAATGCACAAAAACGCCTTTCAGCATGAGATATGGTGGGTTTCGGAACGCCAAACATAAAAGTGTTGATAACTTTGGAAAAACACTTCAGACAGCTTAGATTTGATGTGCAACTACTAGAAAGACCCTTTCTGCTATAGTGGGAGGTTAAAATTTCATGTTCTGAAGCTTTCCTGAAAAGTTATGGCACAATGCACAAAAACGCTTTTCAGCCTGAGATAAGGTGGGTTTCGGAACGCCAAACATAAAAGTGTTGATAACTTTTGAAAAACACTTCAGACAGCTTAGATTTGATGTGCAACTACTAGAAAGACCCTTTCTGCTATAGTGGGAGGTTAAAATTTCATGTTCTGAAGCTTCCCTGAAAAGTTATGGCACAATGCACAAAAACGCTTTTCAGCCTGAGATAAGGTGGGTTTCGGAACGCCAAACATAAAAGTGTTGATAACTTTGGAAAAACACTTCAGAGAGCTGAGATTTGATGTGCAACTACTAGAAAGACCCTTTCTGCTATAGTGGGAGGTTAAAATTTCATGTTCTGAAGCTTTCCTGAAAAGTTATGGCACAATGCACAAAAACGCTTTTCAGCCTGAGATAAGGTGGGTTTCGGAACGCCAAACATAAAAGTGTTGATAACTTTGGAAAAACACTTCAGACAGTTTAGATTTGATGTGCAACTACTAGAAAGACCCTTTCTGCTATAGTGGGAGGTTAAAATTTCATGTTCTGAAGCTTCCCTGAAAAGTTATGGCACAATGCACAAAAACGCTTTTCAGCCTGAGATAAGGTGGGTTTCGGAACGCCAAACATAAAAGTGTTGATAACTTTCGAAAAACACTTCAGAGAGCTTAGATTTGATGTGCAACTACTAGAAAGACCCTTTCTGCTATAGTGGGAGGTTAAAATTTCATGTTCTGAAGCTTCCTTGAAAAGTTATGGCACAATGCACAAAAACGCTTTTCAGCCTGAGATAAGGTGGGTTTCGGAACGCCAAACATAAAAGTGTTGATAACTTTTGAAAAACACTTCAGACAGCTTAGATTTGATGTGCAACTACTAGAAAGACCCTTTCTGCTATAGTGGGAGGTTAAAATTTCATGTTCTGAAGCTTCCCTGAAAAGTTATGGCACAATGCGTAAAAACGCTTTTCAGCCTGAGATAAGGTGGGTTTCGGAACGCCAAACATAAAAGTGTTGATAACTTTGGAAAAACACTTCAGACAGTTTAGATTTGATGTGCAACTACTAGAAAGACCCTTTCTGCTATAGTGGGAGGTTAAAATTTCATGTTCTGAAGCTTCCCTGAAAAGTTATGGCACAATGCACAAAAACGCTTTTCAGCCTGAGATAAGGTGGGTTTCGGAACGCCAAACATAAAAGTGTTGATAACTTTGGAAAAACACTTCAGACAGTTTAGATTTGATGTGCAACTACTAGAAAGACCCTTTCTGCTATAGTGGGAGGTTAAAATTTCATGTTCTGAAGCTTTCCTGAAAAGTTATGGCACAATGCACAAAAACGCTTTTCAGCCTGAGATAAGGTGGGTTTCGGAACGCCAAATATAAAAGTGTTGATAACTTTGGAAAAACACTTCAGACAGTTTAGATTTGATGTGCAACTACTAGAAAGACCCTTTCTGCTATAGTGGGAGGTTAAAATTTCATGTTCTGAAGCTTCCCTGAAAAGTTATGGCCCAATGCACAAAAACGCTTTTCAGCCTGAGATAAGGTGGGTTTCGGAACGCTAAACATAAAAGTGTTGATAACTTTGGAAAAACACTTCAGACAGTTTAGATTTGATGTGCAACTACTAGAAAGACCCTTTCTGCTATAGTGGGAGGTTAAAATTTCATGTTCTGAAGCTTCCCTGAAAAGTTATGGCACAATGCACAAAAACGCTTTTCAGCCTGAGATAAGGTGGGTTTCGGAACGCCAAACATAAAAGTGTTAATAACTTTGGAAAAACACTTCAGACAGTTTAGATTTGATGTGCAACTACTAGAAAGACCCTTTCTGCTATAGTGGGAGGTTAAAATTTCATGTTCTGAAGCTTCCCTGAAAAGTTATGGCACAATGCACAAAAACGCTTTTCAGCCTGAGATAAGGTGGGTTTCGGAACGCCAAACATAAAAGTGTTGATAACTTTCGAAAAACACTTCAGACAGTTTAGATTTGATGTGCACCTACTAGAAAGACCCTTTCTGCTATAGTGGGAGGTTAAAATTTCATGTTCTGAAGCTTCCCTGAAAAGTTATGGCACAATGCGTAAAAACGCTTTTCAGCCTGAGATAAGGTGGGTTTCGGAACGCCAAACATAAAAGTGTTGATAACTTTGGAAAAACACTTCAGACAGTTTAGATTTGATGTGCAACTACTAGAAAGACCCTTTCTGCTATAGTGGGAGGTTAAAATTTCATGTTCTGAAGCTTTCCTGAAAAGTTATGGCACAATGCACAAAAACGCTTTTCAGCCTGAGATAAGGTGGGTTTCGGAACGCCAAACATAAAAGTGTTGATAACTTTTGAAAAACACTTCAGACAGCTTAGATTTGATGTGCAACTACTAGAAAGACCCTTTCTGCTATAGTGGGAGGTTAAAATTTCATGTTCTGAAGCTTCCCTGAAAAGTTATGGCACAATGCACAAAAACGCTTTTCAGCCTCAGATAAGGTGGGTTTCGGAACGCCAAACATAAAAGTGTTGATAACTTTGGAAAAACACTTCAGACAGTTTAGATTTGATGTGCAACTACTAGAAAGACCCTTTCTGCTATAGTGGGAGGTTAAAATTTCATGTTCTGAAGCTTCCCTGAAAAGTTATGGCACAATGCACAAAAACGCTTTTCAGCCTGAGATAAGGTGGGTTTCGGAACGCCAAACATAAAAGTGTTAATAACTTTGGAAAAACACTTCAGACAGTTTAGATTTGATGTGCAACTACTAGAAAGACCCTTTCTGCTATAGTGGGAGGTTAAAATTTCATGTTCTGAAGCTTCCCTGAAAAGTTATGGCACAATGCACAAAAACGCTTTTCAGCCTGAGATAAGGTGGGTTTCGGAACGCCAAACATAAAAGTGTTGATAACTTTCGAAAAACACTTCAGAGAGCTTAGATTTGATGTGCACCTACTAGAAAGACCCTTTCTGCTATAGTGGGAGGTTAAAATTTCATGTTCTGAAGCTTCCCTGAAAAGTTATGGCACAATGCGTAAAAACGCTTTTCAGCCTGAGATAAGGTGGGTTTCGGAACGCCAAACATAAAAGTGTTGATAACTTTGGAAAAACACTTCAGACAGTTTAGATTTGATGTGCAACTACTAGAAAGACCCTTTCTGCTATAGTGGGAGGTTAAAATTTCATGTTCTGAAGCTTTCCTGAAAAGTTATGGCACAATGCACAAAAACGCTTTTCAGCCTGAGATAAGGTGGGTTTCGGAACGCCAAACATAAAAGTGTTGATAACTTTTGAAAAACACTTCAGACAGCTTAGATTTGATGTGCAACTACTAGAAAGACCCTTTCTGCTATAGTGGGAGGTTAAAATTTCATGTTTTGAAGCTTCCCTGAAAAGTTATGGCACAATGCACAAAAACGCTTTTCAGCCTGAGATAAGGTGGGTTTCGGAACGCCAAACATAAAAGTGTTGATAACTTTCGAAAAACACTTCAGACAGCTTAGATTTGATGTGCACCTACTAGAAAGACCCTTTCTGCTATAGTGGGAGGTTAAAATTTCATGTTCTGAAGCTTCCCTGAAAAGTTATGGCACAATGCACAAAAACGCTTTTCAGCCTGAGATAAGGTGGGTTTCGGAACGCCAAACATAAAAGTGTTGATAACTTTCGAAAAACACTTCAGAGAGCTTAGATTTGATGTGCACCTACTAGAAAGACCCTTTCTGCTATAGTGGGAGGTTAAAATTTCATGTTCTGAAGCTTCCCTGAAAAGTTATGGCACAATGCGTAAAAACGCTTTTCAGCCTGAGATAAGGTGGGTTTCGGAACGCCAAACATAAAAGTGTTGATAACTTTGGAAAAACACTTCAGACAGTTTAGATTTGATGTGCAACTACTAGAAAGACCCTTTCTGCTATAGTGGGAGGTTAAAATTTCATGTTCTGAAGCTTTCCTGAAAAGTTATGGCACAATGCACAAAAACGCTTTTCAGCCTGAGATAAGGTGGGTTTCGGAACGCCAAACATAAAAGTGTTGATAACTTTTGAAAAACACTTCAGACAGCTTAGATTTGATGTGCAACTACTAGAAAGACCCTTTCTGCTATAGTGGGAGGTTAAAATTTCATGTTCTGAAGCTTCCCTGAAAAGTTATGGCACAATGCACAAAAACGCTTTTCAGCCTGAGATAAGGTGGGTTTCGGAACGCCAAACATAAAAGTGTTGATAACTTTCGAAAAACACTTCAGACAGCTTAGATTTGATGTGCACCTACTAGAAAGACCCTTTCTGCTATAGTGGGAGGTTAAAATTTCATGTTCTGAAGCTTCCCTGAAAAGTTATGGCACAATGCGTAAAAACGCTTTTCAGCCTGAGATAAGGTGGGTTTCGGAACGCCAAACATAAAAGTGTTGATAACTTTGGAAAAACACTTCAGACAGTTTAGATTTGATGTGCAACTACTAGAAAGACCCTTTCTGCTATAGTGGGAGGTTAAAATTTCATGTTCTGAAGCTTCCCTGAAAAGTTATGGCACAATGCACAAAAACGCTTTTCAGCCTGAGATAAGGTGGGTTTCGGAACGCCAAACATAAAAGTGTTGATAACTTTGGAAAAATTCAGACAGCTTAGATTTGATGTGCAACTACTAGAAAGACCCTTTCTGCTATAGTGGGAGGTTAAAATTTCATGTTCTGAAGCTTTCCTGAAAAGTTATGGCACAATGCACAAAAACGCTTTTCAGCCTGAGATAAGGTGGGTTTCGGAACGCCAAACATAAAAGTGTTGATAACTTTTGAAAAACACTTCAGACAGCTTAGATTTGATGTGCAACTACTAGAAAGACCCTTTCTGCTATAGTGGGAGGTTAAAATTTCATGTTCTGAAGCTTCCCTGAAAAGTTATGGCACAATGCACAAAAACGCTTTTCAGCCTGAGATAAGGTGGGTTTCGGAACGCCAAACATAAAAGTGTTGATAACTTTGGAAAAACACTTCAGACAGTTTAGATTTGATGTGCAACTACTAGAAAGACCCTTTCTGCTATAGTGGGAGGTTAAAATTTCATGTTCTGAAGCTTTCCTGCAAAGTTATGGCACAATGCACAAAAACGCTTTTCAGCCTGAGATAAGGTGGGTTTCGGAACGCCAAACATAAAAGTGTTGATAACTTTGGAAAAACACTTCAGACAGTTTAGATTTGATGTGCAACTACTAGAAAGACCCTTTCTGCTATAGTGGGAGGTTAAAATTTCATGTTCTGAAGCTTCCCTGAAAAGTTATGGCACAATGCACAAAAACGCTTTTCAGCCTGAGATAAGGTGGGTTTCGGAACGCCAAACATAAAAGTGTTGATAACTTTGGAAAAACACTTCAGACAGTTTAGATTTGATGTGCAACTACTAGAAAGACCCTTTCTGCTATAGTGGGAGGTTAAAATTTCATGTTCTGAAGCTTTCCTGAAAAGTTATGGCACAATGCACAAAAACGCTTTTCAGCCTGAGATAAGGTGGGTTTCGGAACGCCAAACATAAAAGTGTTGATAACTTTTGAAAAACACTTCAGACAGCTTAGATTTGATGTGCAACTACTAGAAAGACCCTTTCTGCTATAGTGGGAGGTTAAAATTTCATGTTTTGAAGCTTCCCTGAAAAGTTATGGCACAATGCACAAAAACGCTTTTCAGCCTGAGATAAGGTGGGTTTCGGAACGCCAAACATAAAAGTGTTGATAACTTTCGAAAAACACTTCAGACAGCTTAGATTTGATGTGCACCTACTAGAAAGACCCTTTCTGCTATAGTGGGAGGTTAAAATTTCATGTTCTGAAGCTTCCCTGAAAAGTTATGGCACAATGCACAAAAACGCTTTTCAGCCTGAGATAAGGTGGGTTTCGGAACGCCAAACATAAAAGTGTTGATAACTTTGGAAAAACACTTCAGACAGTTTAGATTTGATGTGCAACTACTAGAAAGACCCTTTCTGCTATAGTGGGAGGTTAAAATTTCATGTTCTGAAGCTTCCCTGAAAAGTTATGGCACAATGCACAAAAACGCTTTTCAGCCTGAGATAAGGTGGGTTTCGGAACGCCAAACATAAAAGTGTTGATAACTTTGGAAAAACACTTCAGACAGCTTAGATTTGATGTGCAACTACTAGAAAGACCCTTTCTGCTATAGTGGGAGGTTAAAATTTCATGTTCTGAAGCTTTCCTGAAAAGTTATGGCACAATGCACAAAAACGCTTTTCAGCCTGAGATAAGGTGGGTTTCGGAACGCCAAACATAAAAGTGTTGATAACTTTTGAAAAACACTTCAGACAGCTTAGATTTGATGTGCAACTACTAGAAAGACCCTTTCTGCTATAGTGGGAGGTTAAAATTTCATGTTCTGAAGCTTCCCTGAAAAGTTATGGCACAATGCACAAAAACGCTTTTCAGCCTGAGATAAGGTGGGTTTCGGAACGCCAAACATAAAAGTGTTGATAACTTTGGAAAAACACTTCAGACAGTTTAGATTTGATGTGCAACTACTAGAAAGACCCTTTCTGCTATAGTGGGAGGTTAAAATTTCATGTTCTGAAGCTTTCCTGAAAAGTTATGGCACAATGCACAAAAACGCTTTTCAGCCTGAGATAAGGTGGGTTTCGGAACGCCAAACATAAAAGTGTTGATAACTTTGGAAAAACACTTCAGACAGTTTAGATTTGATGTGCAACTACTAGAAAGACCCTTTCTGCTATAGTGGGAGGTTAAAATTTCATGTTCTGAAGCTTCCCTGAAAAGTTATGGCACAATGCACAAAAACGCTTTTCAGCCTGAGATAAGGTGGGTTTCGGAACGCCAAACATAAAAGTGTTGATAACTTTCGAAAAACACTTCAGAGAGCTTAGATTTGATGTGCACCTACTAGAAAGACCCTTTCTGCTATAGTGGGAGGTTAAAATTTCATGTTCTGAAGCTTCCCTGAAAAGTTATGGCACAATGCGTAAAAACGCTTTTCAGCCTGAGATAAGGTGGGTTTCGGAACGCCAAACATAAAAGTGTTGATAACTTTGGAAAAACACTTCAGACAGTTTAGATTTGATGTGCAACTACTAGAAAGACCCTTTCTGCTATAGTGGGAGGTTAAAATTTCATGTTCTGAAGCTTTCCTGAAAAGTTATGGCACAATGCACAAAAACGCTTTTCAGCCTGAGATAAGGTGGGTTTCGGAACGCCAAACATAAAAGTGTTGATAACTTTTGAAAAACACTTCAGACAGCTTAGATTTGATGTGCAACTACTAGAAAGACCCTTTCTGCTATAGTGGGAGGTTAAAATTTCATGTTCTGAAGCTTCCCTGAAAAGTTATGGCACAATGCACAAAAACGCTTTTCAGCCTGAGATAAGGTGGGTTTCGGAACGCCAAACATAAAAGTGTTAATAACTTTGGAAAAACACTTCAGACAGTTTAGATTTGATGTGCAACTACTAGAAAGACCCTTTCTGCTATAGTGGGAGGTTAAAATTTCATGTTCTGAAGCTTCCCTGAAAAGTTATGGCACAATGCACAAAAACGCTTTTCAGCCTGAGATAAGGTGGGTTTCGGAACGCCAAACATAAAAGTGTTGATAACTTTGGAAAAACACTTCAGACAGTTTAGATTTGATGTGCAACTACTAGAAAGACCCTTTCTGCTATAGTGGGAGGTTAAAATTTCATGTTCTGAAGCTTTCCTGAAAAGTTATGGCACAATGCACAAAAACGCTTTTCAGCCTGAGATAAGGTGGGTTTCGGAACGCCAAACATAAAAGTGTTGATAACTTTTGAAAAAAACTTCAGACAGCTTAGATTTGATGTGCAACTACTAGAAAGACCCTTTCTGCTATAGTGGGAGGTTAAAATTTCATGTTCTGAAGCTTTCCTGAAAAGTTATGGCACAATGCACAAAAACGCTTTTCAGCCTGAGATAAGGTGGGTTTCGGAACGCCAAACATAAAAGTGTTGATAACTTTTGAAAAACACTTCAGACAGCTTAGATTTGATGTGCAACTACTAGAAAGACCCTTTCTGCTATAGTGGGAGGTTAAAATTTCATGTTCTGAAGCTTCCCTGAAAAGTTATGGCACAATGCACAAAAACGCTTTTCAGCCTGAGATAAGGTGGGTTTCGGAACGCCAAACATAAAAGTGTTGATAACTTTCGAAAAACACTTCAGACAGCTTAGATTTGATGTGCACCTACTAGAAAGACCCTTTCTGCTATAGTGGGAGGTTAAAATTTCATGTTCTGAAGCTTCCCTGAAAAGTTATGGCACAATGCGTAAAAACGCTTTTCAGCCTGAGATAAGGTGGGTTTCGGAACGCCAAACATAAAAGTGTTGATAACTTTGGAAAAACACTTCAGACAGTTTAGATTTGATGTGCAACTACTAGAAAGACCCTTTCTGCTATAGTGGGAGGTTAAAATTTCATGTTCTGAAGCTTCCCTGAAAAGTTATGGCACAATGCACAAAAACGCTTTTCAGCCTGAGATAAGGTGGGTTTCGGAACGCCAAACATAAAAGTGTTGATAACTTTGGAAAAACACTTCAGACAGTTTAGATTTGATGTGCAACTACTAGAAAGACCCTTTCTGCTATAGTGGGAGGTTAAAATTTCATGTTCTGAAGCTTTCCTGAAAAGTTATGGCACAATGCACAAAAACGCTTTTCAGCCTGAGATAAGGTGGGTTTCGGAACGCCAAACATAAAAGTGTTGATAACTTTTGAAAAACACTTCAGACAGCTTAGATTTGATGTGCAACTACTAGAAAGACCCTTTCTGCTATAGTGGGAGGTTAAAATTTCATGTTCTGAAGCTTCCCTGAAAAGTTATGGCACAATGCACAAAAACGCTTTTCAGCCTGAGATAAGGTGGGTTTCGGAACGCCAAACATAAAAGTGTTGATAACTTTGGAAAAACACTTCAGACAGTTTAGATTTGATGTGCAACTACTAGAAAGACCCTTTCTGCTATAGTGGGAGGTTAAAATTTCATGTTCTGAAGCTTTCCTGAAAAGTTATGGCACAATGCACAAAAACGCTTTTCAGCCTGAGATAAGGTGGGTTTCGGAACGCCAAACATAAAAGTGTTGATAACTTTGGAAAAACACTTCAGACAGTTTAGATTTGATGTGCAACTACTAGAAACACCCTTTCTGCTATAGTGGGAGGTTAAAATTTCATGTTCTGAAGCTTCCCTGAAAAGTTATGGCACAATGCACAAAAACGCTTTTCAGCCTGAGATAAGGTGGGTTTCGGAACGCCAAACATAAAAGTGTTGATAACTTTCGAAAAACACTTCAGAGAGCTTAGATTTGATGTGCACCTACTAGAAAGACCCTTTCTGCTATAGTGGGAGGTTAAAATTTCATGTTCTGAAGCTTCCCTGAAAAGTTATGGCACAATGCGTAAAAATGCTTTTCAGCCTGAGATAAGGTGGGTTTCGGAACGCCAAACATAAAAGTGTTGATAACTTTGGAAAAACACTTCAGACAGTTTAGATTTGATGTGCAACTACTAGAAAGACCCTTTCTGCTATAGTGGGAGGTTAAAATTTCATGTTCTGAAGCTTTCCTGAAAAGTTATGGCACAATGCACAAAAACGCTTTTCAGTCTGAGATAAGGTGGGTTTCGGAACGCCAAACATAAAAGTGTTGATAACTTTTGAAAAACACTTCAGACAGCTTAGATTTGATGTGCAACTACTAGAAAGACCCTTTCTGCTATTGTGGGAGGTTAAAATTTCATGTTCTGAAGCTTCCCTGAAAAGTTATGGCACAATGCACAAAAACGCTTTTCAGCCTGAGATAAGGTGGGTTTCGGAACGCCAAACATAAAAGTGTTAATAACTTTGGAAAAACACTTCAGACAGTTTAGATTTGATGTGCAACTACTAGAAAGACCCTTTCTGCTATAGTGGGAGGTTAAAATTTCATGTTCTGAAGCTTCCCTGAAAAGTTATGGCACAATGCACAAAAACGCTTTTCAGCCTGAGATAAGGTGGGTTTCGGAACGCCAAACATAAAAGTGTTGATAACTTTCGAAAAACACTTCAGAGAGCTTAGATTTGATGTGCACCTACTAGAAAGACCCTTTCTGCTATAGTGGGAGGTTAAAATTTCATGTTCTGAAGCTTCCCTGAAAAGTTATGGCACAATGCGTAAAAACGCTTTTCAGCCTGAGATAAGGTGGGTTTCGGAAGGCCAAACATAAAAGTGTTGATAACTTTGGAAAAACACTTCAGACAGTTTAGATTTGATGTGCAACTACTAGAAAGACCCTTTCTGCTATAGTGGGAGGTTAAAATTTCATGTTCTGAAGCTTTCCTGAAAAGTTATGGCACAATGCACAAAAACGCTTTTCAGCCTGAGATAAGGTGGGTTTCGGAACGCCAAACATAAAAGTGTTGATAACTTTTGAAAAACACTTCAGACAGCTTAGATTTGATGTGCAACTACTAGAAAGACCCTTTCTGCTATAGTGGGAGGTTAAAATTTCATGTTCTGAAGCTTCCCTGAAAAGTTATGGCACAATGCACAAAAACGCTTTTCAGCCTGAGATAAGGTGGGTTTCGGAACGCCAAACATAAAAGTGTTGATAACTTTTGAAAAACACTTCAGACAGCTTAGATTTGATGTGCACCTACTAGAAAGACCCTTTCTGCTATAGTGGGAGGTTAAAATTTCATGTTCTGAAGCTTCCCTGAAAAGTTATGGCACAATGCGTAAAAACGCTTTTCAGCCTGAGATAAGGTGGGTTTCGGAACGCCAAACATAAAAGTGTTGATAACTTTGGAAAAACACTTCAGACAGTTTAGATTTGATGTGCAACTACTAGAAAGACCCTTTCTGCTATAGTGGGAGGTTAAAATTTCATGTTCTGAAGCTTCCCTGAAAAGTTATGGCACAATGCGTAAAAACGCTTTTCAGCCTGAGATAAGGTGGGTTTCGGAACGCCAAACATAAAAGTGTTGATAACTTTGGAAAAACACTTCAGACAGCTTAGATTTGATGTGCAACTACTAGAAAGACCCTTTCTGCTATAGTGGGAGGTTAAAATTTCATGTTTTGAAGCTTCCCTGAAAAGTTATGGCACAATGCACAAAAACGCTTTTCAGCCTGAGATAAGGTGGGTTTCGGAACGCCAAACATAAAAGTGTTGATAACTTTCGAAAAACACTTCAGAGAGCTTAGATTTGATGTGCACCTACTAGAAAGACCCTTTCTGCTATAGTGGGAGGTTAAAATTTCATGTTCTGAAGCTTCCCTGAAAAGTTATGGCACAATGCGTAAAAACGCTTTTCAGCCTGAGATAAGGTGGGTTTCGGAACGCCAAACATAAAAGTGTTGATAACTTTTGAAAAACACTTCAGACAGCTTAGATTTGATGTGCAACTACTAGAAAGACCCTTTCTGCTATAGTGGGAGGTTAAAATTTCATGTTCTGAAGCTTCCCTGAAAAGTTATGGCACAATGCACAAAAACGCTTTTCAGCCTGAGATAAGGTGGGTTTCGGAACGCCAAACATAAAAGTGTTGATAACTTTCGAAAAACACTTCAGACAGCTTAGATTTGATGTGCACGTACTAGAAAGACCCTTTCTGCTATAGTGGGAGGTTAAAATTTCATGTTCTGAAGCTTCCCTGAAAAGTTATGGCACAATGCGTAAAAACGCTTTTCAGCCTGAGATAAGGTGGGTTTCGGAACGCCAAACATAAAAGTGTTGATAACTCTGGAAAAACACTTCAGACAGTTTAGATTTGATGTGCAACTACTAGAAAGACCCTTTCTGCTATAGTGGGAGGTTAAAATTTCATGTTCTGAAGCTTCCCTGAAAAGTTATGGCACAATGCACAAAAACGCTTTTCAGCCTGAGATAAGGTGGGTTTCGGAACGCCAAACATAAAAGTGTTGATAACTTTGGAAAAACACTTCAGACAGTTTAGATTTGATGTGCAACTACTAGAAAGACCCTTTCTGCTATAGTGGGAGGTTAAAATTTCATGTTCTGAAGCTTTCCTGAAAAGTTATGGCACAATGCACAAAAACGCTTTTCAGCCTGAGATAAGGTGGGTTTCGGAACGCCAAACATAAAAGTGTTGATAACTTTGGAAAAACACTTCAGACAGTTTAGATTTGATGTGCAACTACTAGAAAGACCCTTTCTGCTATAGTGGGAGGTTAAAATTCCATGTTCTGAAGCTTTCCTGAAAAGTTATGGCACAATGCACAAAAACGCTTTTCAGCCTGAGATAAGGTGGGTTTCGGAACGCCAAACATAAAAGTGTTGATAACTTTGGAAAAACACTTCAGACAGTTTAGATTTGATGTGCAACTACTAGAAAGACCCTTTCTGCTATAGTGGGAGGTTAAAATTTCATGTTCTGAAGCTTCCCTGAAAAGTTATGGCACAATGCACAAAAACGCTTTTCAGCCTGAGATAAGGTGGGTTTCGGAACGCCAAACATAAAAGTGTTGATAACTTTCGAAAAACACTTCAGAGAGCTTAGATTTGATGTGCACCTACTAGAAAGACCCTTTCTGCTATAGTGGGAGGTTAAAATTTCATGTTCTGAAGCTTCCCTGAAAAGTTATGGCACAATGCGTAAAAACGCTTTTCAGCCTGAGATAAGGTGGGTTTCGGAACGCCAAACATAAAAGTGTTGATAACTTTGGAAAAACACTTCAGACAGTTTAGATTTGATGTGCAACTACTAGAAAGACCCTTTCTGCTATAGTGGGAGGTTAAAATTTCATGTTCTGAAGCTTTCCTGAAAAGTTATGGCACAATGCACAAAAACGCTTTTCAGCCTGAGATAAGGTGGGTTTCGGAACGCCAAACATAAAAGTGTTGATAACTTTTGAAAAACACTTCAGACAGCTTAGATTTGATGTGCAACTACTAGAAAGACCCTTTCTGCTATAGTGGGAGGTTAAAATTTCATGTTCTGAAGCTTCCCTGAAAAGTTATGGCACAATGCACAAAAACGCTTTTCAGCCTGAGATAAGGTGGGTTTCGGAACGCCAAACATAAAAGTGTTAATAACTTTGGAAAAACACTTCAGACAGTTTAGATTTGATGTGCAACTACTAGAAAGACCCTTTCTGCTATAGTGGGAGGTTAAAATTTCATGTTCTGAAGCTTCCCTGAAAAGTTATGGCACAATGCACAAAAACGCTTTTCAGCCTGAGATAAGGTGGGTTTCGGAACGCCAAACATAAAAGTGTTGATAACTTTCGAAAAACACTTCAGAGAGCTTAGATTTGATGTGCACCTACTAGAAAGACCCTTTCTGCTTTAGTGGGAGGTTAAAATTTCATGTTCTGAAGCTTCCCTGAAAAGTTATGGCACAATGCGTAAAAACGCTTTTCAGCCTGAGATAAGGTGGGTTTCGGAACGCCAAACATAAAAGTGTTGATAACTTTGGAAAAACACTTCAGACAGTTTAGATTTGATGTGCAACTACTAGAAAGACCCTTTCTGCTATAGTGGGAGGTTAAAATTTCATGTTCTGAAGCTTTCCTGAAAAGTTATGGCACAATACACAAAAACGCTTTTCAGCCTGAGATAAGGTGGGTTTCGGAACGCCAAACATAAAAGTGTTGATAACTTTTGAAAAACACTTCAGACAGCTTAGATTTGATGTGCAACTACTAGAAAGACCCTTTCTGCTATAGTGGGAGGTTAAAATTTCATGTTCTGAAGCTTCCCTGAAAAGTTATGGCACAATGCACAAAAACGCTTTTCAGCCTGAGATAAGGTGGGTTTCGGAACGCCAAACATAAAAGTGTTGATAACTTTCGAAAAACACTTCAGACAGCTTAGATTTGATGTGCACCTACTAGAAAGACCCTTTCTGCTATAGTGGGAGGTTAAAATTTCATGTTCTGAAGCTTCCCTGAAAAGTTATGGCACAATGCGTAAAAACGCTTTTCAGCCTGAGATAAGGTGGGTTTCGGAACGCCAAACATAAAAGTGTTGATAACTTTGGAAAAACACTTCAGACAGTTTAGATTTGATGTGCAACTACTAGAAAGACCCTTTCTGCTATAGTGGGAGGTTAAAATTTCATGTTCTGAAGCTTTCCTGAAAAGTTATGGCACAATGCACAAAAACGCTTTTCAGCCTGAGATAAGGTGGGTTTCGGAACGCCAAACATAAAAGTGTTGATAACTTTTGAAAAACACTTCAGACAGCTTAGATTTGATGTGCAACTACTAGAAAGACCCTTTCTGCTATAGTGGGAGGTTAAAATTTCATGTTTTGAAGCTTCCCTGAAAAGTTATGGCACAATGCACAAAAACGCTTTTCAGCCTGAGATAAGGTGGGTTTCGGAACGCCAAACATAAAAGTGTTGATAACTTTCGAAAAACACTTCAGACAGCTTAGATTTGATGTGCACCTACTAGAAAGACCCTTTCTGCTATAGTGGGAGGTTAAAATTTCATGTTCTGAAGCTTCCCTGAAAAGTTATGGCACAATGCACAAAAACGCTTTTCAGCCTGAGATAAGGTGGGTTTCGGAACGCCAAACATAAAAGTGTTGATAACTTTCGAAAAACACTTCAGAGAGCTTAGATTTGATGTGCACCTACTAGAAAGACCCTTTCTGCTATAGTGGGAGGTTAAAATTTCATGTTCTGAAGCTTCCCTGAAAAGTTATGGCACAATGCGTAAAAACGCTTTTCAGCCTGAGATAAGGTGGGTTTCGGAACGCCAAACATAAAAGTGTTGATAACTTTGGAAAAACACTTCAGACAGTTTAGATTTGATGTGCAACTACTAGAAAGACCCTTTCTGCTATAGTGGGAGGTTAAAATTTCATGTTCTGAAGCTTTCCTGAAAAGTTATGGCACAATGCACAAAAACGCTTTTCAGCCTGAGATAAGGTGGGTTTCGGAACGCCAAACATAAAAGTGTTGATAACTTTTGAAAAACACTTCAGACAGCTTAGATTTGATGTGCAACTACTAGAAAGACCCTTTCTGCTATAGTGGGAGGTTAAAATTTCATGTTTTGAAGCTTCCCTGAAAAGTTATGGCACAATGCACAAAAACGCTTTTCAGCCTGAGATAAGGTGGGTTTCGGAACGCCAAACATAAAAGTGTTGATAACTTTCGAAAAACACTTCAGACAGCTTAGATTTGATGTGCACCTACTAGAAAGACCCTTTCTGCTATAGTGGGAGGTTAAAATTTCATGTTCTGAAGCTTCCCTGAAAAGTTATGGCACAATGCACAAAAACGCTTTTCAGCCTGAGATAAGGTGGGTTTCGGAACGCCAAACATAAAAGTGTTGATAACTTTCGAAAAACACTTCAGAGAGCTTAGATTTGATGTGCACCTACTAGAAAGACCCTTTCTGCTATAGTGGGAGGTTAAAATTTCATGTTCTGAAGCTTCCCTGAAAAGTTATGGCACAATGCGTAAAAACGCTTTTCAGCCTGAGATAAGGTGGGTTTCGGAACGCCAAACATAAAAGTGTTGATAACTTTGGAAAAACACGTCAGACAGTTTAGATTTGATGTGCAACTACTAGAAAGACCCTTTCTGCTATAGTGGGAGGTTAAAATTTCATGTTCTGAAGCTTTCCTGAAAAGTTATGGCACAATGCACAAAAACGCTTTTCAGCCTGAGATAAGGTGGGTTTCGGAACGCCAAACATAAAAGTGTTGATAACTTTTGAAAAACACTTCAGACAGCTTAGATTTGATGTGCAACTACTAGAAAGACCCTTTCTGCTATAGTGGGAGGATGTTCTGAAGCTTCCCTGAAAAGTTATGGCACAATGCACAAAAACGCTTTTCAGCCTGAGATAAGGTGGGTTTCGGAACGCCAAACATAAAAGTGTTGATAACTTTGGAAAAACACTTCAGACAGTTTAGATTTGATGTGCAACTACTAGAAAGACCCTTTCTGCTATAGTGGGAGGTTAAAATTTCATGTTCTGAAGCTTCCCTGAAAAGTTATGGCACAATGCACAAAAACGCTTTTCAGCCTGAGATAAGGTGGGTTTCGGAACGCTAAACATAAAAGTGTTGATAACTTTGGAAAAACACTTCAGACAGTTTAGATTTGATGTGCAACTACTAGAAAGACCCTTTCTGCTATAGTGGGAGGTTAAAATTTCATGTTCTGAAGCTTCCCTGAAAAGTTATGGCACAATGCACAAAAACGCTTTTCAGCCTGAGATAAGGTGGGTTTCGGAACGCCAAACATAAAAGTGTTAATAACTTTGGAAAAACACTTCAGACAGTTTAGATTTGATGTGCAACTACTAGAAAGACCCTTTCTGCTATAGTGGGAGGTTAAAATTTCATGTTCTGAAGCTTCCCTGAAAAGTTATGGCACAATGCACAAAAACGCTTTTCAGCCTGAGATAAGGTGGGTTTCGGAACGCCAAACATAAAAGTGTTGATAACTTTCGAAAAACACTTCAGACAGTTTAGATTTGATGTGCACCTACTAGAAAGACCCTTTCTGCTATAGTGGGAGGTTAAAATTTCATGTTCTGAAGCTTCCCTGAAAAGTTATGGCACAATGCGTAAAAACGCTTTTCAGCCTGAGATAAGGTGGGTTTCGGAACGCCAAACATAAAAGTGTTGATAACTTTGGAAAAACACTTCAGACAGTTTAGATTTGATGTGCAACTACTAGAAAGACCCTTTCTGCTATAGTGGGAGGTTAAAATTTCATGTTCTGAAGCTTTCCTGAAAAGTTATGGCACAATGCACAAAAACGCTTTTCAGCCTGAGATAAGGTGGGTTTCGGAACGCCAAACATAAAAGTGTTGATAACTTTTGAAAAACACTTCAGACAGCTCAGATTTGATGTGCAACTACTAGAAAGACCCTTTCTGCTATAGTGGGAGGTTAAAATTTCATGTTCTGAAGCTTCCCTGAAAAGTTATGGCACAATGCACAAAAACGCTTTTCAGCCTCAGATAAGGTGGGTTTCGGAACGCCAAACATAAAAGTGTTGATAACTTTGGAAAAACACTTCAGACAGTTTAGATTTGATGTGCAACTACTAGAAAGACCCTTTCTGCTATAGTGGGAGGTTAAAATTTCATGTTCTGAAGCTTCCCTGAAAAGTTATGGCACAATGCACAAAAACGCTTTTCAGCCTGAGATAAGGTGGGTTTCGGAACGCCAAACATAAAAGTGTTAATAACTTTGGAAAAACACTTCAGACAGTTTAGATTTGATGTGCAACTACTAGAAAGACCCTTTCTGCTATAGTGGGAGGTTAAAATTTCATGTTCTGAAGCTTCCCGGAAAAGTTATGGCACAATGCACAAAAACGCTTTTCAGCCTGAGATAAGGTGTGTTTCGGAACGCCAAACATAAAAGTGTTGATAACTTTCGAAAAACACTTCAGAGAGCTTAGATTTGATGTGCACCTACTAGAAAGACCCTTTCTGCTATAGTGGGAGGTTAAAATTTCATGTTCTGAAGCTTTCCTGAAAAGTTATGGCACAATGCACAAAAACGCTTTTCAGCCTGAGATAAGGTGGGTTTCGGAACGCCAAACATAAAAGTGTTGATAACTTTTGAAAAACACTTCAGACAGCTTAGATTTGATGTGCAACTACTAGAAAGACCCTTTCTGCTATAGTGGGAGGTTAAAATTTCATGTTTTGAAGCTTCCCTGAAAAGTTATGGCACAATGCACAAAAACGCTTTTCAGCCTGAGATAAGGTGGGTTTCGGAACGCCAAACATAAAAGTGTTGATAACTTTCGAAAAACACTTCAGACAGCTTAGATTTGATGTGCACCTACTAGAAAGACCCTTTCTGCTATAGTGGGAGGTTAAAATTTCATGTTCTGAAGCTTCCCTGAAAAGTTATGGCACAATGCACAAAAACGCTTTTCAGCCTGAGATAAGGTGGGTTTCGGAACGCCAAACATAAAAGTGTTGATAACTTTCGAAAAACACTTCAGAGAGCTTAGATTTGATGTGCACCTACTAGAAAGACCCTTTCTGCTATAGTGGGAGGTTAAAATTTCATGTTCTGAAGCTTCCCTGAAAAGTTATGGCACAATGCGTAAAAACGCTTTTCAGCCTGAGATAAGGTGGGTTTCGGAACGCCAAACATAAAAGTGTTGATAACTTTGGAAAAACACTTCAGACAGTTTAGATTTGATGTGCAACTACTAGAAAGACCCTTTCTGCTATAGTGGGAGGTATAAATTTCATGTTCTGAAGCTTCCCTGAAAAGTTATGGCACAATGCGTAAAAACGCTTTTCAGCCTGAGATAAGGTGGGTTTCGGAACGCCAAACATAAAAGTGTTGATAACTTTGGAAAAACACTTCAGACAGTTTAGATTTGATGTGCAACTACTAGAAAGACCCTTTCTGCTATAGTGGGAGGTTAAAATTTCATGTTCTGAAGCTTTCCTGAAAAGTTATGGCACAATGCACAAAAACGCTTTTCAGCCTGAGATAAGGTGGGTTTCGGAACGCCAAACATAAAAGTGTTGATAACTTTTGAAAAACACTTCAGACAGCTTAGATTTGATGTGCAACTACTAGAAAGACCCTTTCTGCTATAGTGGGAGGTTAAAATTTCATGTTCTGAAGCTTCCCTGAAAAGTTATGGGACAATGCACAAAAACGCTTTTCAGCCTGAGATAAGGTGGGTTTCGGAACGCCAAACATAAAAGTGTTGATAACTTTGGAAAAACACTTCAGACAGTTTAGATTTGATGTGCAACTACTAGAAAGACCCTTTCTGCTATAGTGGGAGGTTAAAATTTCATGTTCTGAAGCTTCCCTGAAAAGTTATGGCACAATGCGTAAAAACGCTTTTCAGCCTGAGATAAGGTGGGTTTCGGAACGCCAAACATAAAAGTGTTGATAACTTTGGAAAAACACTTCAGACAGTTTAGATTTGATGTGCAACTACTAGAAAGACCCTTTCTGCTATAGTGGGAGGTTAAAATTTCATGTTCTGAAGCTTCCCTGAAAAGTTATGGCACAATGCACAAAAACGCTTTTCAGCCTGAGATAAGGTGGGTTTCGGAACGCCAAACATAAAAGTGTTGATAACTTTCGAAAAACACTTCAGAGAGCTTAGATTTGATGTGCACCTACTAGAAAGACCCTTTCTGCTATAGTGGGAGGTTAAAATTTCATGTTCTGAAGCTTCCCTGAAAAGTTATGGCACAATGCGTAAAAACGCTTTTCAGCCTGAGATAAGGTGGGTTTCGGAACGCCAAACATAAAAGTGTTGATAACTTTGGAAAAACACTTCAGACAGTTTAGATTTGGTGTGCAACTACTAGAAAGACCCTTTCTGCTATAGTGGGAGGTTAAAATTTCATGTTCTGAAGCTTTCCTGAAAAGTTATGGCACAATGCACAAAAACGCTTTTCAGCCTGAGATAAGGTGGGTTTCGGAACGCCAAACATAAAGGTGTTGATAACTTTTGAAAAACACTTCAGACAGCTTAGATTTGATGTGCAACTACTAGAAAGACCCTTTCTGCTATAGTGGGAGGTTAAAATTTCATGTTTTGAAGCTTCCCTGAAAAGTTATGGCACAATGCACAAAAACGCTTTTCAGCCTGAGATAAGGTGGGTTTCGGAACGCCAAACATAAAAGTGTTGATAACTTTCGAAAAACACTTCAGACAGCTTAGATTTGATGTGCACCTACTAGAAAGACCCTTTCTGCTATAGTGGGAGGTTAAAATTTCATGTTCTGAAGCTTCCCTGAAAAGTTATGGCACAATGCACAAAAACGCTTTTCAGCCTGAGATAAGGTGGGTTTCGGAACGCCAAACATAAAAGTGTTGATAACTTTCGAAAAACACTTCAGAGAGCTTAGATTTGATGTGCACCTACTAGAAAGACCCTTTCTGCTCTAGTGGGAGGTTAAAATTTCATGTTCTGAAGCTTCCCTGAAAAGTTATGGCACAATGCGTAAAAACGCTTTTCAGCCTGAGATAAGGTGGGTTTCGGAACGCCAAACATAAAAGTGTTGATAACTTTGGAAAAACACTTCAGACAGTTTAGATTTGATGTGCAACTACTAGAAAGACCCTTTCTGCTATAGTGGGAGGTTAAATTTTCATGTTCTGAAGCTTCCCTGAAAAGTTATGGCACAATGCGTAAAAACGCTTTTCAGCCTGAGATAAGGTGGGTTTCGGAACGCCAAACATAAAAGTGTTGATAACTTTGGAAAAACACTTAAGACAGTTTAGATTTGATGTGCAACTACTAGAAAGACCCTTTCTGCTATAGTGGGAGGTTAAAATTTCATGTTCTGAAGCTTTCCTGAAAAGTTATGGCACAATGCACAAAAACGCTTTTCAGCCTGAGATAAGGTGGGTTTCGGAACGCCAAACATAAAAGTGTTGATAACTTTTGAAAAACACTTCAGACAGCTTAGATTTGATGTGCAACTACTAGAAAGACCCTTTCTGCTATAGTGGGAGGTTAAAATTTCATGTTCTGAAGCTTCCCTGAAAAGTTATGGCACAATGCACAAAAACGCTTTTCAGCCTGAGATAAGGTGGGTTTCGGAACGCCAAACATAAAAGTGTTGATAACTTTCGAAAAACACTTCAGACAGCTTAGATTTGATGTGCACCTACTAGAAAGACCCTTTCTGCTATAGTGGGAGGTTAAAATTTCATGTTCTGAAGCTTCCCTGAAAAGTTATGGCACAATGCGTAAAAACGCTTTTCAGCCTGAGATAAGGTGGGTTTCGGAACGCCAAACATAAAAGTGTTGATAACTTTGGAAAAACACTTCAGACAGTTTAGATTTGATGTGCAACTACTAGAAAGACCCTTTCTGCTATAGTGGGAGGTTAAAATTTCATGTTCTGAAGCTTCCCTGAAAAGTTATGGCACAATGCACAAAAACGCTTTTCAGCCTGAGATAAGGTGGGTTTCGGAACGCCAAACATAAAAGTGTTGATAACTTTGGAAAAACACTTCAGACAGTTTAGGTTTGATGTGCAACTACTAGAAAGACCCTTTCTGCTATAGTGGGAGGTTAAAATTTCATGTTCTGAAGCTTTCCTGAAAAGTTATGGCACAATGCACAAAAACGCTTTTCAGCCTGAGATAAGGTGGGTTTCGGAACGCCAAACATAAAAGTGTTGATAACTTTTGAAAAACACTTCAGACAGCTTAGATTTGATGTGCAACTACTAGAAAGACCCTTTCTGCTATAGTGGGAGGTTAAAATTTCATGTTCTGAAGCTTCCCTGAAAAGTTATGGCACAATGCACAAAAACGCTTTTCAGCCTGAGATAAGGTGGGTTTCGGAACGCCAAACATAAAAGTGTTGATAACTTTGGAAAAACACTTCAGACAGTTTAGATTTGATGTGCAACTACTAGAAAGACCCTTTCTGCTATAGTGGGAGGTTAAAATTTCATGTTCTGAAGCTTCCCTGAAAAGTTATGGCACAATGCACAAAAACGCTTTTCAGCCTGAGATAAGGTTGGTTTCGGAACGCTAAACATAAAAGTGTTGATAACTTTGGAAAAACACTTCAGACAGTTTAGATTTGATGTGCAACTATTAGAAAGACCCTTTCTGCTATAGTGGGAGGTTAAAATTTCATGTTCTGAAGCTTCCCTGAAAAGTTATGGCACAATGCACAAAAACGCTTTTCAGCCTGAGATAAGGTGGGTTTCGGAACGCCAAACATAAAAGTGTTAATAACTTTGGAAAAACACTTCAGACAGTTTAGATTTGATGTGCAACTACTAGAAAGACCCTTTCTGCTATAGTGGGAGGTTAAAATTTCATGTTCTGAAGCTTCCCTGAAAAGTTATGGCACAATGCACAAAAACGCTTTTCAGCCTGAGATAAGGTGGGTTTCGGAACGCCAAACATAAAAGTGTTGATAACTTTCGAAAAACACTTCAGACAGTTTAGATTTGATGTGCACCTACTAGAAAGACCCTTTCTGCTATAGTGGGAGGTTAAAATTTCATGTTCTGAAGCTTCCCTGAAAAGTTATGGCACAATGCGTAAAAACGCTTTTCAGCCTGAGATAAGGTGGGTTTCGGAACGCCAAACATAAAAGTGTTGATAACTTTGGAAAAACACTTCAGACAGTTTAGATTTGATGTGCAACTACTAGAAAGACCCTTTCTGCTATAGTGGGAGGTTAAAATTTCATGTTCTGAAGCTTTCCTGAAAAGTTATGGCACAATGCACAAAAACGCTTTTCAGCCTGAGATAAGGTGGGTTTCGGAACGCCAAACATAAAAGTGTTGATAACTTTTGAAAAACACTTCAGACAGCTTAGATTTGATGTGCAACTACTAGAAAGACCCTTTCTGCTATAGTGGGAGGTTAAAATTTCATGTTCTGAAGCTTCCCTGAAAAGTTATGGCACAATGCACAAAAACGCTTTTCAGCCTCAGATAAGGTGGGTTTCGGAACGCCAAACATAAAAGTGTTGATAACTTTGGAAAAACACTTCAGACAGTTTAGATTTGATGTGCAACTACTAGAAAGACCCTTTCTGCTATAGTGGGAGGTTAAAATTTCATGTTCTGAAGCTTCCCTGAAAAGTTATGGCACAATGCACAAAAACGCTTTTCAGTCTGAGATAAGGTGGGTTTCGGAACGCCAAACATAAAAGTGTTAATAACTTTGGAAAAACACTTCAGACAGTTTAGATTTGATGTGCAACTACTAGAAAGACCCTTTCTGCTATAGTGGGAGGTTAAAATTTCATGTTCTGAAGCTTCCCTGAAAAGTTATGGCACAATGCACAAAAACGCTTTTCAGCCTGAGATAAGGTGGGTTTCGGAACGCCAAACATAAAAGTGTTGATAACTTTCGAAAAACACTTCAGAGAGCTTAGATTTGATGTGCACCTACTAGAAAGACCCTTTCTGCTATAGTGGGAGGTTAAAATTTCATGTTCTGAAGCTTCCCTGAAAAGTTATGGCACAATGCGTAAAAACGCTTTTCAGCCTGAGATAAGGTGGGTTTCGGAACGCCAAACATAAAAGTGTTGATAACTTTGGAAAAACACTTCAGACAGTTTAGATTTGATGTGCAACTACTAGAAAGACCCTTTCTGCTATAGTGGGAGGTTAAAATTTCATGTTCTGAAGCTTTCCTGAAAAGTTATGGCACAATGCACAAAAACGCTTTTCAGCCTGAGATAAGGTGGGTTTCGGAACGCCAAACATAAAAGTGTTGATAACTTTTGAAAAACACTTCAGACAGCTTAGATTTGATGTGCAACTACTAGAAAGACCCTTTCTGCTGTAGTGGGAGGTTAAAATTTCATGTTTTGAAGCTTCCCTGAAAAGTTATGGCACAATGCACAAAAACGCTTTTCAGCCTGAGATAAGGTGGGTTTCGGAACGCCAAACATAAAAGTGTTGATAACTTTCGAAAAACACTTCAGACAGCTTAGATTTGATGTGCACCTACTAGAAAGACCCTTTCTGCTATAGTGGGAGGTTAAAATTTCATGTTCTGAAGCTTCCCTGAAAAGTTATGGCACAATGCACAAAAACGCTTTTCAGCCTGAGATAAGGTGGGTTTCGGAACGCCAAACATAAAAGTGTTGATAACTTTCGAAAAACACTTCAGAGAGCTTAGATTTGATGTGCACCTACTAGAAAGACCCTTTCTGCTATAGTGGGAGGTTAAAATTTCATGTTCTGAAGCTTCCCTGAAAAGTTATGGCACAATGCGTAAAAACGCTTTTCAGCCTGAGATAAGGTGGGTTTCGGAACGCCAAACATAAAAGTGTTGATAACTTTGGAAAAACACTTCAGACAGTTTAGATTTGATGTGCAACTACTAGAAAGACCCTTTCTGCTATAGTGGGAGGTTAAAATTTCATGTTCTGAAGCTTTCCTGAAAAGTTATGGCACAATGCACAAAAACGCTTTTCAGCCTGAGATAAGGTGGGTTTCGGAACGCCAAACATAAAAGTGTTGATAACTTTTGAAAAACACTTCAGACAGCTTAGATTTGATGTGCAACTACTAGAAAGACCCTTTCTGCTATAGTGGGAGGTTAAAATTTCATGTTCTGAAGCTTCCCTGAAAAGTTATGGCACAATGCGTAAAAACGCTTTTCAGCCTGAGATAAGGTGGGTTTCGGAACGCCAAACATAAAAGTGTTGATAACTTTGGAAAAACACTTCAGACAGTTTAGATTTGATGTGCAACTACTAGAAAGACCCTTTCTGCTATAGTGGGAGGTTAAAATTTCATGTTCTGAAGCTTCCCTGAAAAGTTATGGCACAATGCACAAAAACGCATTTCAGCCTGAGATAAGGTGGGTTTCGGAACGCCAAACATAAAAGTGTTGATAACTTTGGAAAAACACTTCAGACAGTTTAGATTTGATGTGCAACTACTAGAAAGACCCTTTCTGCTATAGTGGGAGGTTAAAATTTCATGTTCTGAAGCTTTCCTGAAAAGTTATGGCACAATGCACAAAAACGCTTTTCAGCCTGAGATAAGGTGGGTTTCGGAACGCCAAACATAAAAGTGTTGATAACTTTTGAAAAACACTTCAGACAGCTTAGATTTGATGTGCAACTACTAGAAAGACCCTTTCTGCTATAGTGGGAGGTTAAAATTTCATGTTCTGAAGCTTCCCTGAAAAGTTATGGCACAATGCACAAAAACGCTTTTCAGCCTGAGATAAGGTGGGTTTCGGAACGCCAAACATAAAAGTGTTGATAACTTTGGAAAAACACTTCAGACAGTTTAGATTTGATGTGCAACTACTAGAAAGACCCTTTCTGCTATAGTGGGAGGTTAAAATTTCATGTTCTGAAGCTTTCCTGAAAAGTTATGGCACAATGCACAAAAACGCTTTTCAGCCTGAGATAAGGTGGGTTTCGGAACGCCAAACATAAAAGTGTTGATAACTTTGGAAAAACACTTCAGACAGTTTAGATTTGATGTGCAACTACTAGAAAGACCCTTTCTGCTATAGTGGGAGGTTAAAATTTCATGTTCTGAAGCTTCCCTGAAAAGTTATGGCACAATGCACAAAAACGCTTTTCAGCCTGAGATAAGGTGGGTTTCGGAACGCCAAACATAAAAGTGTTGATAACTTTCGAAAAACACCTCAGAGAGCTTAGATTTGATGTGCACCTACTAGAAAGACCCTTTCTGCTATAGTGGGAGGTTAAAATTTCATGTTCTGAAGCTTCCCTGAAAAGTTATGGCACAATGCGTAAAAACGCTTTTCAGCCTGAGATAAGGTGGGTTTCGGAACGCCAAACATAAAAGTGTTGATAACTTTGGAAAAACACTTCAGACAGTTTAGATTTGATGTGCAACTACTAGAAAGACCCTTTCTGCTATAGTGGGAGGTTAAAATTTCATGTTCTGAAGCTTTCCTGAAAAGTTATGGCACAATGCACAAAAACGCTTTTCAGCCTTAGATAAGGTGGGTTTCGGAACGCCAAACATAAAAGTGTTGATAACTTTCGAAAAACACTTCAGAGAGCTTAGATTTGATGTGCACCTACTAGAAAGACCCTTTCTGCTATAGTGGGAGGTTAAAATTTCATGTTCTGAAGCTTCCCTGAAAAGTTATGGCACAATGCGTAAAAACGCTTTTCAGCCTGAGATAAGGTGGGTTTCGGAACGCCAAACATAAAAGTGTTGATAACTTTGGAAAAACACTTCAGACAGTTTAGATTTGATGTGCAACTACTAGAAAGACCCTTTCTGCTATAGTGGGAGGTTAAAATTTCATGTTCTGAAGCTTTCCTGAAAAGTTATGGCACAATGCACAAAAACGCTTTTCAGCCTGAGATAAGGTGGGTTTCGGAACGCCAAACATAAAAGTGTTGATAACTTTTGAAAAACACTTCAGACAGCTTAGATTTGATGTGCAACTACTAGAAAGACCCTTTCTGCTATAGTGGGAGGTTAAAATTTCATGTTCTGAAGCTTCCCTGAAAAGTTATGGCACAATGCACAAAAACGCTTTTCAGCCTGAGATAAGGTGGGTTTCGGAACGCCAAACATAAAAGTGTTGATAACTTTTGAAAAACACTTCAGACAGCTTAGATTTGATGTGCAACTACTAGAAAGACCCTTTCTGCTATAGTGGGAGGTTAAAATTTCATGTTCTGAAGCTTCCCTGAAAAGTTATGGCACAATGCGTAAAAACGCTTTTCAGCCTGAGATAAGGTGGGTTTCGGAACGCCAAACATAAAAGTGTTGATAACTTTGGAAAAACACTTCAGACAGTTTAGATTTGATGTGCAACTACTAGAAAGACCCTTTCTGCTATAGTGGGAGGTTAAAATTTCATGTTCTGAAGCTTCCCTGAAAAGTTATGGCACAATGCACAAAAACGCTTTTCAGCCTGAGATAAGGTGGGTTTCGGAACGCCAAACATAAAAGTGTTGATAACTTTGGAAAAACACTTCAGACAGTTTAGATTTGATGTGCAACTACTAGAAAGACCCTTTCTGCTATAGTGGGAGGTTAAAATTTCATGTTCTGAAGCTTCCCTGAAAAGTTATGGCACAATGCACAAAAACGCTTTTCAGCCTGAGATAAGGTGGGTTTCGGAACGCCAAACATAAAAGTGTTGATAACTTTCGAAAAACACTTCAGACAGCTTAGATTTGATGTGCACCTACTAGAAAGACCCTTTCTGCTATAGTGGGAGGTTAAAATTTCATGTTCTGAAGCTTCCCTGAAAAGTTATGGCACAATGCGTCAAAACGCTTTTCAGCCTGAGATAAGGTGGGTTTCGGAACGCCAAACATAAAAGTGTTGATAACTTTGGAAAAACACTTCAGACAGCTTAGATTTGATGTGCAACTACTAGAAAGACCCTTTCTGCTATAGTGGGAGGTTAAAATTTCATGTTTTGAAGCTTCCCTGAAAAGTTATGGCACAATGCACAAAAACGCTTTTCAGCCTGAGATAAGGTGGGTTTCGGAACGCCAAACATAAAAGTGTTGATAACTTTCGAAAAACACTTCAGACAGCTTAGATTTGATGTGCACCTACTAGAAAGACCCTTTCTGCTATAGTGGGAGGTTAAAATTTCATGTTCTGAAGCTTCCCTGAAAAGTTATGGCACAATGCACAAAAACGCTTTTCAGCCTGAGATAAGGTGGGTTTCGGAACGCCAAACATAAAAGTGTTGATAACTTTGGAAAAACACTTCAGACAGTTTAGATTTGATGTGCACCTACTAGAAAGACCCTTTCTGCTATAGTGGGAGGTTAAAATTTCATGTTCTGAAGCTTTCCTGAAAAGTTATGGCACAGAGCACAAAAACGCTTTTCAGCCTGAGATAAGGTGGGTTTCGGAACGCCAAACATAAAAGTGTTGATAACTTTTGAAAAACACTTCAGACAGCTTAGATTTGATGTGCAACTACTAGAAAGACCCTTTCTGCTATAGTGGGAGGTTAAAATTTCATGTTCTGAAGCTTCCCTGAAAAGTTATGGCACAATGCACAAAAACGCTTTTCAGCCTGAGATAAGGTGGGTTTCGGAACGCCAAACATAAAAGTGTTGATAACTTTCGAAAAACACTTCAGACAGCTTAGATTTGATGTGCACCTACTAGAAAGACCCTTTCTGCTATAGTGGGAGGTTAAAATTTCATGTTCTGAAGCTTCCCTGAAAAGTTATGGCACAATGCGTAAAAACGCTTTTCAGCCTGAGATAAGGTGGGTTTCGGAACGCCAAACATAAAAGTGTTGATAACTTTGGAAAAACACTTCAGACAGTTTAGATTTGATGTGCAACTACTAGAAAGACCCTTTCTGCTATAGTGGGAGGTTAAAATTTCATGTTCTGAAGCTTCCCTGAAAAGTTATGGCACAATGCACAAAAACGCTTTTCAGCCTGAGATAAGGTGGGTTTCGGAACGCCAAACATAAAAGTGTTGATAACTTTGGAAAAACACTTCAGACAGTTTAGATTTGATGTGCAACTACTAGAAAGACCCTTTCTGCTATAGTGGGAGGTTAAAATTTCATGTTCTGAAGCTTCCCTGAAAAGTTATGGCACAATGCACAAAAACGCTTTTCAGCCTGAGATAAGGTGGGTTTCGGAACGCCAAACATAAAAGTGTTGATAACTTTCGAAAAACACTTCAGACAGCTTAGATTTGATGTGCACCTACTAGAAAGACCCTTTCTGCTATAGTGGGAGGTTAAAATTTCATGTTCTGAAGCTTCCCTGAAAAGTTATGGCACAATGCACAAAAACGCTTTTCAGCCTGAGATAAGGTGGGTTTCGGAACGCCAAACATAAAAGTGTTGATAACTTTCGAAAAACACTTCAGAGAGCTTAGATTTGATGTGCACCTACTAGAAAGACCCTTTCTGCTATAGTGGGAGGTTAAAATTTCATGTTCTGAAGCTTCCCTGAAAAGTTATGGCACAATGCGTAAAAACGCTTTTCAGCCTGAGATAAGGTGGGTTTCGGAACGCCAAACATAAAAGTGTTGATAACTTTGGAAAAACACTTCAGACAGTTTAGATTTGATGTGCAACTACTAGAAAGACCCTTTCTGCTATAGTGGGAGGTTAAAATTTCATGTTCTGAAGCTTTCCTGAAAAGTTATGGCACAATGCACAAAAACGCTTTTCAGCCTGAGATAAGGTGGGTTTCGGAACGCCAAACATAAAAGTGTTGATAACTTTTGAAAAACACTTCAGACAGCTTAGATTTGATGTGCAACTACTAGAAAGACCCTTTCTGCTATAGTGGGAGGTTAAAATTTCATGTTCTGAAGCTTCCCTGAAAAGTTATGGCACAATGCGTAAAAACGCTTTTCAGCCTGAGATAAGGTGGGTTTCGGAACGCCAAACATAAAAGTGTTGATAACTTTGGAAAAACACTTCAGACAGTTTAGATTTGATGTGCAACTACTAGAAAGACCCTTTCTGCTATAGTGGGAGGTTAAAATTTCATGTTCTGAAGCTTCCCTGAAAAGTTATGGCACAATGCACAAAAACGCTTTTCAGCCTGAGATAAGGTGGGTTTCGGAACGCCAAACATAAAAGTGTTGATAACTTTGGAAAAACACTTCAGACAGTTTAGATTTGATGTGCAACTACTAGAAAGACCCTTTCTGCTATAGTGGGAGGTTAAAATTTCATGTTCTGAAGCTTTCCTGAAAAGTTATGGCACAATGCACAAAAACGCTTTTCAGCCTGAGATAAGGTGGGTTTCGGAACGCCAAACATAAAAGTGTTGATAACTTTTGAAAAACACTTCAGACAGCTTAGATTTGATGTGCAACTACTAGAAAGACCCTTTCTGCTATAGTGGGAGGTTAAAATTTCATGTTGTGAAGCTTCCCTGAAAAGTTATGGCACAATGCACAAAAACGCTTTTCAGCCTGAGATAAGGTGGGTTTCGGAACGCCAAACATAAAAGTGTTGATAACTTTGGAAAAACACTTCAGACAGTTTAGATTTGATGTGCAACTACTAGAAAGACCCTTTCTGCTATAGTGGGAGGTTAAAATTTCATGTTCTGAAGCTTTCCTGAAAAGTTATGGCACAATGCACAAAAACGCTTTTCAGCCTGAGATAAGGTGGGTTTCGGAACGCCAAACATAAAAGTGTTGATAACTTTGGAAAAACACTTCAGACAGTTTAGATTTGATGTGCAACTACTAGAAAGACCCTTTCTGCTATAGTGGGAGGTTAAAATTTCATGTTCTGAAGCTTCCCTGAAAAGTTATGGCACAATGCACAAAAACGCTTTTCAGCCTGAGATAAGGTGGGTTTCGGAACGCCAAACATAAAAGTGTTGATAACTTTCGAAAAACACTTCAGAGAGCTTAGATTTGATGTGCACCTACTAGAAAGACCCTTTCTGCTATAGTGGGAGGTTAAAATTTCATGTTCTGAAGCTTCCCTGAAAAGTTATGGCACAATGCGTAAAAACGCTTTTCAGCCTGAGATAAGGTGGGTTTCGGAACGCCAAACATAAAAGTGTTGATAACTTTGGAAAAACACTTCAGACAGTTTAGATTTGATGTGCAACTACTAGAAAGACCCTTTCTGCTATAGTGGGAGGTTAAAATTTCATGTTCTGAAGCTTTCCTGAAAAGTTATGGCACAATGCACAAAAACGCTTTTCAGCCTTAGATAAGGTGGGTTTCGGAACGCCAAACATAAAAGTGTTGATAACTTTCGAAAAACACTTCAGAGAGCTTAGATTTGATGTGCACCTACTAGAAAGACCCTTTCTGCTATAGTGGGAGGTTAAAATTTCATGTTCTGAAGCTTCCCTGAAAAGTTATGGCACAATGCGTAAAAACGCTTTTCAGCCTGAGATAAGGTGGGTTTCGGAACGCCAAACATAAAAGTGTTGATAACTTTGGAAAAACACTTCAGACAGTTTAGATTTGATGTGCAACTACTAGAAAGACCCTTTCTGCTATAGTGGGAGGTTAAAATTTCATGTTCTGAAGCTTTCCTGAAAAGTTATGGCACAATGCACAAAAACGCTTTTCAGCCTGAGATAAGGTGGGTTTCGGAACGCCAAACATAAAAGTGTTGATAACTTTTGAAAAACACTTCAGACAGCTTAGATTTGATGTGCAACTACTAGAAAGACCCTTTCTGCTATAGTGGGAGGTTAAAATTTCATGTTCTGAAGCTTCCCTGAAAAGTTATGGCACAATGCACAAAAACGCTTTTCAGCCTGAGATAAGGTGGGTTTCGGAACGCCAAACATAAAAGTGTTGATAACTTTTGAAAAACACTTCAGACAGCTTAGATTTGATGTGCAACTACTAGAAAGACCCTTTCTGCTATAGTGGGAGGTTAAAATTTCATGTTCTGAAGCTTCCCTGAAAAGTTATGGCACAATGCGTAAAAACGCTTTTCAGCCTGAGATAAGGTGGGTTTCGGAACGCCAAACATAAAAGTGTTGATAACTTTGGAAAAACACTTCAGACAGTTTAGATTTGATGTGCAACTACTAGAAAGACCCTTTCTGCTATAGTGGGAGGTTAAAATTTCATGTTCTGAAGCTTCCCTGAAAAGTTATGGCACAATGCACAAAAACGCTTTTCAGCCTGAGATAAGGTGGGTTTCGGAACGCCAAACATAAAAGTGTTGATAACTTTGGAAAAACACTTCAGACAGTTTAGATTTGATGTGCAACTACTAGAAAGACCCTTTCTGCTATAGTGGGAGGTTAAAATTTCATGTTCTGAAGCTTCCCTGAAAAGTTATGGCACAATGCACAAAAACGCTTTTCAGCCTGAGATAAGGTGGGTTTCGGAACGCCAAACATAAAAGTGTTGATAACTTTCGAAAAACACTTCAGACAGCTTAGATTTGATGTGCACCTACTAGAAAGACCCTTTCTGCTATAGTGGGAGGTTAAAATTTCATGTTCTGAAGCTTCCCTGAAAAGTTATGGCACAATGCGTAAAAACGCTTTTCAGCCTGAGATAAGGTGGGTTTCGGAACGCCAAACATAAAAGTGTTGATAACTTTGGAAAAACACTTCAGACAGCTTAGATTTGATGTGCAACTACTAGAAAGACCCTTTCTGCTATAGTGGGAGGTTAAAATTTCATGTTTTGAAGCTTCCCTGAAAAGTTATGGCACAATGCACAAAAACGCTTTTCAGCCTGAGATAAGGTGGGTTTCGGAACGCCAAACATAAAAGTGTTGATAACTTTCGAAAAACACTTCAGACAGCTTAGATTTGATGTGCACCTACTAGAAAGACCCTTTCTGCTATAGTGGGAGGTTAAAATTTCATGTTCTGAAGCTTCCCTGAAAAGTTATGGCACAATGCACAAAAACGCTTTTCAGCCTGAGATAAGGTGGGTTTCGGAACGCCAAACATAAAAGTGTTGATAACTTTCGAAAAACACTTCAGAGAGCTTAGATTTGATGTGCACCTACTAGAAAGACCCTTTCTGCTATAGTGGGAGGTTAAAATTTCATGTTCTGAAGCTTCCCTGAAAAGTTATGGCACAATGCGTAAAAACGCTTTTCAGCCTGAGATAAGGTGGGTTTCGGAACGCCAAACATAAAAGTGTTGATAACTTTGGAAAAACACTTCAGACAGTTTAGATTTGATGTGCAACTACTAGAAAGACCCTATCTGCTATAGTGGGAGGTTAAAATTTCATGTTCTGAAGCTTTCCTGAAAAGTTATGGCACAGAGCACAAAAACGCTTTTCAGCCTGAGATAAGGTGGGTTTCGGAACGCCAAACATAAAAGTGTTGATAACTTTTGAAAAACACTTCAGACAGCTTAGATTTGATGTGCAACTACTAGAAAGACCCTTTCTGCTATAGTGGGAGGTTAAAATTTCATGTTCTGAAGCTTCCCTGAAAAGTTATGGCACAATGCACAAAAACGCTTTTCAGCCTGAGATAAGGTGGGTTTCGGAACGCCAAACATAAAAGTGTTGATAACTTTCGAAAAACACTTCAGACAGCTTAGATTTGATGTGCACCTACTAGAAAGACCCTTTCTGCTATAGTGGGAGGTTAAAATTTCATGTTCTGAAGCTTCCCTGAAAAGTTATGGCACAATGCGTAAAAACGCTTTTCAGCCTGAGATAAGGTGGGTTTCGGAACGCCAAACATAAAAGTGTTGATAACTTTGGAAAAACACTTCAGACAGTTTAGATTTGATGTGCAACTACTAGAAAGACCCTTTCTGCTATAGTGGGAGGTTAAAATTTCATGTTCTGAAGCTTCCCTGAAAAGTTATGGCACAATGCACAAAAACGCTTTTCAGCCTGAGATAAGGTGGGTTTCGGAACGCCAAACATAAAAGTGTTGATAACTTTGGAAAAACACTTCAGACAGTTTAGATTTGATGTGCAACTACTAGAAAGACCCTTTCTGCTATAGTGGGAGGTTAAAATTTCATGTTCTGAAGCTTTCCTGAAAAGTTATGGCACAATGCACAAAAACGCTTTTCAGCCTGAGATAAGGTGGGTTTCGGAACGCCAAACATAAAAGTGTTGATAACTTTTGAAAAACACTTCAGACAGCTTAGATTTGATGTGCAACTACTAGAAAGACCCTTTCTGCTATAGTGGGAGGTTAAAATTTCATGTTCTGAAGCTTCCCTGAAAAGTTATGGCACAATGCGTAAAAACGCTTTTCAGCCTGAGATAAGGTGGGTTTCGGAACGCCAAACATAAAAGTGTTGATAACTTTGGAAAAACACTTCAGACAGTTTAGATTTGATGTGCAACTACTAGAAAGACCCTTTCTGCTATAGTGGGAGGTTAAAATTTCATGTTCTGAAGCTTCCCTGAAAAGTTATGGCACAATGCACAAAAACGCTTTTCAGCCTGAGATAAGGTGGGTTTCGGAACGCCAAACATAAAAGTGTTGATAACTTTGGAAAAACACTTCAGACAGTTTAGATTTGATGTGCAACTACTAGAAAGACCCTTTCTGCTATAGTGGGAGGTTAAAATTTCATGTTCTGAAGCTTTCCTGAAAAGTTATGGCACAATGCACAAAAACGCTTTTCAGCCTGAGATAAGGTGGGTTTCGGAACGCCAAACATAAAAGTGTTGATAACTTTGGAAAAACACTTCAGACAGTTTAGATTTGATGTGCAACTACTAGAAAGACCCTTTCTGCTATAGTGGGAGGTTAAAATTTCATGTTCTGAAGCTTCCCTGAAAAGTTATGGCACAATGCACAAAAACGCTTTTCAGCCTGAGATAAGGTGGGTTTCGGAACGCCAAACATAAAAGTGTTGATAACTTTCGAAAAACACTTCAGAGAGCTTTGATTTGATGTGCACCTACTAGAAAGACCCTTTCTGCTATAGTGGGAGGTTAAAATTTCATGTTCTGAAGCTTCCCTGAAAAATTATGGCACAATGCGTAAAAACGCTTTTCAGCCTGAGATAAGGTGGGTTTCGGAACGCCAAACATAAAAGTGTTGATAACTTTGGAAAAACACTTCAGACAGTTTAGATTTGATGTGCAACTACTAGAAAGACCCTTTCTGCTATAGTGGGAGGTTAAAATTTCATGTTCTGAAGCTTTCCTGAAAAGTTATGGCACAATGCACAAAAACGCTTTTCAGCCTGAGATAAGGTGGGTTTCGGAACGCCAAACATAAAAGTGTTGATAACTTTTGAAAAACACTTCAGACAGCTTAGATTTGATGTGCAACTACTAGAAAGACCCTTTCTGCTATAGTGGGAGGTTAAAATTTCATGTTCTGAAGCTTCCCTGAAAAGTTATGGCACAATGCACAAAAACGCTTTTCAGCCTGAGATAAGGTGGGTTTCGGAACGCCAAACATAAAAGTGTTAATAACTTTGGAAAAACACTTCAGACAGTTTAGATTTGATGTGCAACTACTAGAAAGACCCTTTCTGCTATAGTGGGAGGTTAAAATTTCATGTTCTGAAGCTTCCCTGAAAAGTTATGGCACAATGCACAAAAACGCTTTTCAGCCTGAGATAAGGTGGGTTTCGGAACGCCAAACATAAAAGTGTTGATAACTTTCGAAAAACACTTCAGAGAGCTTAGATTTGATGTGCACCTACTAGAAAGACCCTTTCTGCTATAGTGGGAGGTTAAAATTTCATGTTCTGAAGCTTCCCTGAAAAGTTATGGCACAATGCGTAAAAACGCTTTTCAGCCTGAGATAAGGTGGGTTTCGGAACGCCAAACATAAAAGTGTTGATAACTTTGGAAAAACACTTCAGACAGTTTAGATTTGATGTGCAACTACTAGATAGACCCTTTCTGCTATAGTGGGAGGTTAAAATTTCATGTTCTGAAGCTTTCCTGAAAAGTTATGGCACAATGCACAAAAACGCTTTTCAGCCTGAGATAAGGTGGGTTTCGGAACGCCAAACATAAAAGTGTTGATAACTTTTGAAAAACACTTCAGACAGCTTAGATTTGATGTGCAACTACTAGAAAGACCCTTTCTGCTATAGTGGGAGGTTAAAATTTCATGTTCTGAAGCTTCCCTGAAAAGTTATGGCACAATGCACAAAAACGCTTTTCAGCCTGAGATAAGGTGGGTTTCGGAACGCCAAACATAAAAGTGTTGATAACTTTCGGAAAACACTTCAGACAGCTTAGATTTGATGTGCACCTACTAGAAAGACCCTTTCTGCTATAGTGGGAGGTTAAAATTTCATGTTCTGAAGCTTCCCTGAAAAGTTATGGCACAATGCACAAAAACGCTTTTCAGCCTGAGATAAGGTGGGTTTCGGAACGCCAAACATAAAAGTGTTGATAACTTTGGAAAAACACTTCAGACAGCTTAGATTTGATGTGCAACTACTAGAAAGACCCTTTCTGCTATAGTGGGAGGTTAAAATTTCATGTTTTGAAGCTTCCCTGAAAAGTTATGGCACAATGCACAAAAACGCTTTTCAGCCTGAGATAAGGTGGGTTTCGGAACGCCAAACATAAAAGTGTTGATAACTTTCGAAAAACACTTCAGACAGCTTAGATTTGATGTGCACCTACTAGAAAGACCCTTTCTGCTATAGTGGGAGGTTAAAATTTCATGTTCTGAAGCTTCCCTGAAAAGTTATGGCACAATGCACAAAAACGCTTTTCAGCCTGAGATAAGGTGGGTTTCGGAACGCCAAACATAAAAGTGTTGATAACTTTCGAAAAACACTTCAGACAGCTTAGATTTGATGTGCACCTACTAGAAAGACCCTTTCTGCTATAGTGGGAGGTTAAAATTTCATGTTCTGAAGCTTCCCTGAAAAGTTATGGCACAATGCACAAAAACGCTTTTCAGCCTGAGATAAGGTGGGTTTCGGAACGCCAAACATAAAAGTGTTAATAACTTTGGAAAAACACTTCAGACAGCTTAGATTTGATGTGCAACTACTAGAAAGACCCTTTCTGCTATAGTGGGAGGTTAAAATTTCATGTTCTGAAGCTTCCCTGAAAAGTTATGGCACAATGCGTAAAAACGCTTTTCAGCCTGAGATAAGGTGGGTTTCGGAACGCCAAACATAAAAGTGTTGATAACTTTGGAAAAACACTTCAGACAGTTTAGATTTGATGTGCAACTACTAGAAAGACCCTTTCTGCTATAGTGGGAGGTTAAAATTTCATGTTCTGAAGCTTCCCTGAAAAGTTATGGCACAATGCACAAAAACGCTTTTCAGCCTGAGATAAGGTGGGTTTCGGAACGCCAAACATAAAAGTGTTGATAACTTTGGAAAAACACTTCAGACAGTTTAGATTTGATGTGCAACTACTAGAAAGACCCTTTCTGCTATAGTGGGAGGTTAAAATTTCATGTTCTGAAGCTTCCCTGAAAAGTTATGGCACAATGCACAAAAACGCTTTTCAGCCTGAGATAAGGTGGGTTTCGGAACGCCAAACATAAAAGTGTTGATAACTTTCGAAAAACACTTCAGACAGCTTAGATTTGATGTGCACCTACTAGAAAGACCCTTTCTGCTATAGTGGGAGGTTAAAATTTCATGTTCTGAAGCTTCCCTGAAAAGTTATGGCACAATGCGTAAAAACGCTTTTCAGCCTGAGATAAGGTGGGTTTCGGAACGCCAAACATAAAAGTGTTGATAACTTTGGAAAAACACTTCAGACAGCTTAGATTTGATGTGCAACTACTAGAAAGACCCTTTCTGCTATAGTGGGAGGTTAAAATTTCATGTTTTGAAGCTTCCCTGAAAAGTTATGGCACAATGCACAAAAACGCTTTTCAGCCTGAGATAAGGTGGGTTTCGGAACGCCAAACATAAAAGTGTTGATAACTTTCGAAAAACACTTCAGACAGCTTAGATTTGATGTGCACCTACTAGAAAGACCCTTTCTGCTATAGTGGGAGGTTAAAATTTCATGTTCTGAAGCTTCCCTGAAAAGTTATGGCACAATGCACAAAAACGCTTTTCAGCCTGAGATAAGGTGGGTTTCGGAACGCCAAACATAAAAGTGTTGATAACTTTCGAAAAACACTTCAGAGAGCTTAGATTTGATGTGCACCTACTAGAAAGACCCTTTCTGCTATAGTGGGAGGTTAAAATTTCATGTTCTGAAGCTTCCCTGAAAAGTTATGGCACAATGCGTAAAAACGCTTTTCAGCCTGAGATAAGGTGGGTTTCGGAACGCCAAACATAAAAGTGTTGATAACTTTGGAAAAACACTTCAGACAGTTTAGATTTGATGTGCAACTACTAGAAAGACCCTATCTGCTATAGTGGGAGGTTAAAATTTCATGTTCTGAAGCTTTCCTGAAAAGTTATGGCACAGAGCACAAAAACGCTTTTCAGCCTGAGATAAGGTGGGTTTCGGAACGCCAAACATAAAAGTGTTGATAACTTTTGAAAAACACTTCAGACAGCTTAGATTTGATGTGCAACTACTAGAAAGACCCTTTCTGCTATAGTGGGAGGTTAAAATTTCATGTTCTGAAGCTTCCCTGAAAAGTTATGGCACAATGCACAAAAACGCTTTTCAGCCTGAGATAAGGTGGGTTTCGGAACGCCAAACATAAAAGTGTTGATAACTTTCGAAAAACACTTCAGACAGCTTAGATTTGATGTGCACCTACTAGAAAGACCCTTTCTGCTATAGTGGGAGGTTAAAATTTCATGTTCTGAAGCTTCCCTGAAAAGTTATGGCACAATGCGTAAAAACGCTTTTCAGCCTGAGATAAGGTGGGTTTCGGAACGCCAAACATAAAAGTGTTGATAACTTTGGAAAAACACTTCAGACAGTTTAGATTTGATGTGCAACTACTAGAAAGACCCTTTCTGCTATAGTGGGAGGTTAAAATTTCATGTTCTGAAGCTTCCCTGAAAAGTTATGGCACAATGCACAAAAACGCTTTTCAGCCTGAGATAAGGTGGGTTTCGGAACGCCAAACATAAAAGTGTTGATAACTTTGGAAAAACACTTCAGACAGTTTAGATTTGATGTGCAACTACTAGAAAGACCCTTTCTGCTATAGTGGGAGGTTAAAATTTCATGTTCTGAAGCTTTCCTGAAAAGTTATGGCACAATGCACAAAAACGCTTTTCAGCCTGAGATAAGGTGGGTTTCGGAACGCCAAACATAAAAGTGTTGATAACTTTTGAAAAACACTTCAGACAGCTTAGATTTGATGTGCAACTACTAGAAAGACCCTTTCTGCTATAGTGGGAGGTTAAAATTTCATGTTCTGAAGCTTCCCTGAAAAGTTATGGCACAATGCGTAAAAACGCTTTTCAGCCTGAGATAAGGTGGGTTTCGGAACGCCAAACATAAAAGTGTTGATAACTTTGGAAAAACACTTCAGACAGTTTAGATTTGATGTGCAACTACTAGAAAGACCCTTTCTGCTATAGTGGGAGGTTAAAATTTCATGTTCTGAAGCTTCCCTGAAAAGTTATGGCACAATGCACAAAAACGCTTTTCAGCCTGAGATAAGGTGGGTTTCGGAACGCCAAACATAAAAGTGTTGATAACTTTGGAAAAACACTTCAGACAGTTTAGATTTGATGTGCAACTACTAGAAAGACCCTTTCTGCTATAGTGGGAGGTTAAAATTTCATGTTCTGAAGCTTTCCTGAAAAGTTATGGCACAATGCACAAAAACGCTTTTCAGCCTGAGATAAGGTGGGTTTCGGAACGCCAAACATAAAAGTGTTGATAACTTTGGAAAAACACTTCAGACAGTTTAGATTTGATGTGCAACTACTAGAAAGACCCTTTCTGCTATAGTGGGAGGTTAAAATTTCATGTTCTGAAGCTTCCCTGAAAAGTTATGGCACAATGCACAAAAACGCTTTTCAGCCTGAGATAAGGTGGGTTTCGGAACGCCAAACATAAAAGTGTTGATAACTTTCGAAAAACACTTCAGAGAGCTTTGATTTGATGTGCACCTACTAGAAAGACCCTTTCTGCTATAGTGGGAGGTTAAAATTTCATGTTCTGAAGCTTCCCTGAAAAATTATGGCACAATGCGTAAAAACGCTTTTCAGCCTGAGATAAGGTGGGTTTCGGAACGCCAAACATAAAAGTGTTGATAACTTTGGAAAAACACTTCAGACAGTTTAGATTTGATGTGCAACTACTAGAAAGACCCTTTCTGCTATAGTGGGAGGTTAAAATTTCATGTTCTGAAGCTTTCCTGAAAAGTTATGGCACAATGCACAAAAACGCTTTTCAGCCTGAGATAAGGTGGGTTTCGGAACGCCAAACATAAAAGTGTTGATAACTTTTGAAAAACACTTCAGACAGCTTAGATTTGATGTGCAACTACTAGAAAGACCCTTTCTGCTATAGTGGGAGGTTAAAATTTCATGTTCTGAAGCTTCCCTGAAAAGTTATGGCACAATGCACAAAAACGCTTTTCAGCCTGAGATAAGGTGGGTTTCGGAACGCCAAACATAAAAGTGTTAATAACTTTGGAAAAACACTTCAGACAGTTTAGATTTGATGTGCAACTACTAGAAAGACCCTTTCTGCTATAGTGGGAGGTTAAAATTTCATGTTCTGAAGCTTTCCTGAAAAGTTATGGCACAATGCACAAAAACGCTTTTCAGCCTGAGATAAGGTGGGTTTCGGAACGCCAAACATAAAAGTGTTGATAACTTTTGAAAAACACTTCAGACAGCTTAGATTTGATGTGCAACTACTAGAAAGACCCTTTCTGCTATAGTGGGAGGTTAAAATTTCATGTTCTGAAGCTTCCCTGAAAAGTTATGGCACAATGCACAAAAACGCTTTTCAGCCTGAGATAAGGTGGGTTTCGGAACGCCAAACATAAAAGTGTTGATAACTTTCGGAAAACACTTCAGACAGCTTAGATTTGATGTGCACCTACTAGAAAGACCCTTTCTGCTATAGTGGGAGGTTAAAATTTCATGTTCTGAAGCTTCCCTGAAAAGTTATGGCACAATGCACAAAAACGCTTTTCAGCCTGAGATAAGGTGGGTTTCGGAACGCCAAACATAAAAGTGTTGATAACTTTGGAAAAACACTTCAGACAGCTTAGATTTGATGTGCAACTACTAGAAAGACCCTTTCTGCTATAGTGGGAGGTTAAAATTTCATGTTTTGAAGCTTCCCTGAAAAGTTATGGCACAATGCACAAAAACGCTTTTCAGCCTGAGATAAGGTGGGTTTCGGAACGCCAAACATAAAAGTGTTGATAACTTTCGAAAAACACTTCAGACAGCTTAGATTTGATGTGCACCTACTAGAAAGACCCTTTCTGCTATAGTGGGAGGTTAAAATTTCATGTTCTGAAGCTTCCCTGAAAAGTTATGGCACAATGCACAAAAACGCTTTTCAGCCTGAGATAAGGTGGGTTTCGGAACGCCAAACATAAAAGTGTTGATAACTTTCGAAAAACACTTCAGACAGCTTAGATTTGATGTGCACCTACTAGAAAGACCCTTTCTGCTATAGTGGGAGGTTAAAATTTCATGTTCTGAAGCTTCCCTGAAAAGTTATGGCACAATGCACAAAAACGCTTTTCAGCCTGAGATAAGGTGGGTTTCGGAACGCCAAACATAAAAGTGTTGATAACTTTCGAAAAACACTTCAGAGAGCTTAGATTTGATGTGCACCTACTAGAAAGACCCTTTCTGCTATAGTGGGAGGTTAAAATTTCATGTTCTGAAGCTTCCCTGAAAAGTTATGGCACAATGCGTAAAAACGCTTTTCAGCCTGAGATAAGGTGGGTTTCGGAACGCCAAACATAAAAGTGTTGATAACTTTGGAAAAACACTTCAGACAGTTTAGATTTGATGTGCAACTACTAGAAAGACCCTTTCTGCTATAGTGGGAGGTTAAAATTTCATGTTCTGAAGCTTCCCTGAAAAGTTATGGCACAATGCGTAAAAACGCTTTTCAGCCTGAGATAAGGTGGGTTTCGGAACGCCAAACATAAAAGTGTTGATAACTTTGGAAAAACACTTCAGACAGTTTAGATTTGATGTGCAACTACTAGAAAGACCCTTTCTGCTATAGTGGGAGGTTAAAATTTCATGTTCTGAAGCTTTCCTGAAAAGTTATGGCACAATGCACAAAAACGCTTTTCAGCCTGAGATAAGGTGGGTTTCGGAACGCCAAACATAAAAGTGTTGATAACTTTTGAAAAACACTTCAGACAGTTTAGATTTGATGTGCAACTACTAGAAAGACCCTTTCTGCTATAGTGGGAGGTTAAAATTTCATGTTCTGAAGCTTTCCTGAAAAGTTATGGCACAATGCACAAAAACGCTTTTCAGCCTGAGATAAGGTGGGTTTCGGAACGCCAAACATAAAAGTGTTGATAACTTTTGAAAAACACTTCAGACAGCTTAGATTTGATGTGCAACTACTAGAAAGACCCTTTCTGCTATAGTGGGAGGTTAAAATTTCATGTTCTGAAGCTTCCCTGAAAAGTTATGGCACAATGCACAAAAACGCTTTTCAGCCTGAGATAAGGTGGGTTTCGGAACGCCAAACATAAAAGTGTTGATTACTTTGGAAAAACACTTCAGACAGTTTAGATTTGATGTGCAACTACTAGAAAGACCCTTTCTGCTATAGTGGGAGGTTAAAATTTCATGTTCTGAAGCTTCCCTGAAAAGTTATGGCACAATGCACAAAAACGCTTTTCAGCCTGAGATAAGGTGGGTTTCGGAACGCTAAACATAAAAGTGTTGATAACTTTGGAAAAACACTTCAGACAGTTTAGATTTGATGTGCAACTACTAGAAAGACCCTTTCTGCTATAGTGGGAGGTTAAAATTTCATGTTCTGAAGCTTCCCTGAAAAGTTATGGCACAATGCACAAAAACGCTTTTCAGCCTGAGATAAGGTGGGTTTCGGAACGCCAAACATAAAAGTGTTAATAACTTTGGAAAAACACTTCAGACAGTTTAGATTTGATGTGCAACTACTAGAAAGACCCTTTCTGCTATAGTGGGAGGTTAAAATTTCATGTTCTGAAGCTTCCCTGAAAAGTTATGGCACAATGCACAAAAACGCTTTTCAGCCTGAGATAAGGTGGGTTTCGGAACGCCAAACATAAAAGTGTTGATGACTTTCGAAAAACACTTCAGACAGTTTAGATTTGATGTGCACCTACTAGAAAGACCCTTTCTGCTATAGTGGGAGGTTAAAATTTCATGTTCTGAAGCTTCCCTGAAAAGTTATGGCACAATGCGTAAAAACGCTTTTCAGCCTGAGATAAGGTGGGTTTCGGAACGCCAAACATAAAAGTGTTGATAACTTTGGAAAAACACTTCAGACAGTTTAGATTTGATGTGCAACTACTAGAAAGACCCTTTCTGCTATAGTGGGAGGTTAAAATTTCATGTTCTGAAGCTTTCCTGAAAAGTTATGGCACAATGCACAAAAACGCTTTTCAGCCTGAGATAAGGTGGGTTTCGGAACGCCAAACATAAAAGTGTTGATAACTTTTGAAAAACACTTCAGACAGCTTAGATTTGATGTGCAACTACTAGAAAGACCCTTTCTGCTATAGTGGGAGGTTAAAATTTCATGTTCTGAAGCTTCCCTGAAAAGTTATGGCACAATGCACAAAAACGCTTTTCAGCCTCAGATAAGGTGGGTTTCGGAACGCCAAACATAAAAGTGTTGATAACTTTGGAAAAACACTTCAGACAGTTTAGATTTGATGTGCAACTACTAGAAAGACCCTTTCTGCTATAGTGGGAGGTTAAAATTTCATGTTCTGAAGCTTCCCTGAAAAGTTATGGCACAATGCACAAAAACGCTTTTCAGTCTGAGATAAGGTGGGTTTCGGAACGCCAAACATAAAAGTGTTAATAACTTTGGAAAAACACTTCAGACAGTTTAGATTTGATGTGCAACTACTAGAAAGACCCTTTCTGCTATAGTGGGAGGTTAAAATTTCATGTTCTGAAGCTTCCCTGAAAAGTTATGGCACAATGCACAAAAACGCTTTTCAGCCTGAGATAAGGTGGGTTTCGGAACGCCGAACATAAAAGTGTTGATAACTTTCGAAAAACACTTCAGAGAGCTTAGATTTGATGTGCACCTACTAGAAAGACCCTTTCTGCTATAGTGGGAGGTTAAAATTTCATGTTCTGAAGCTTCCCTGAAAAGTTATGGCACAATGCGTAAAAACGCTTTTCAGCCTGAGATAAGGTGGGTTTCGGAACGCCAAACATAAAAGTGTTGATAACTTTGGAAAAACACTTCAGACAGTTTAGATTTGATGTGCAACTACTAGAAAGACCCTTTCTGCTATAGTGGGAGGTTAAAATTTCATGTTCTGAAGCTTTCCTGAAAAGTTATGGCACAATGCACAAAAACGCTTTTCAGCCTGAGATAAGGTGGGTTTCGGAACGCCAAACATAAAAGTGTTGATAACTTTTGAAAAACACTTCAGACAGCTTAGATTTGATGTGCAACTACTAGAAAGACCCTTTCTGCTGTAGTGGGAGGTTAAAATTTCATGTTTTGAAGCTTCCCTGAAAAGTTATGGCACAATGCACAAAAACGCTTTTCAGCCTGAGATAAGGTGGGTTTCGGAACGCCAAACATAAAAGTGTTGATAACTTTCGAAAAACACTTCAGACAGCTTAGATTTGATGTGCACCTACTAGAAAGACCCTTTCTGCTATAGTGGGAGGTTAAAATTTCATGTTCTGAAGCTTCCCTGAAAAGTTATGGCACAATGCACAAAAACGCTTTTCAGCCTGAGATAAGGTGGGTTTCGGAACGCCAAACATAAAAGTGTTGATAACTTTCGAAAAACACTTCAGAGAGCTTAGATTTGATGTGCACCTACTAGAAAGACCCTTTCTGCTATAGTGGGAGGTTAAAATTTTATGTTCTGAAGCTTCCCTGAAAAGTTATGGCACAATGCGTAAAAACGCTTTTCAGCCTGAGATAAGGTGGGTTTCGGAACGCCAAACATAAAAGTGTTGATAACTTTGGAAAAACACTTCAGACAGTTTAGATTTGATGTGCAACTACTAGAAAGACCCTTTCTGCTATAGTGGGAGGTTAAAATTTCATGTTCTGAAGCTTTCCTGAAAAGTTATGGCACAATGCACAAAAACGCTTTTCAGCCTGAGATAAGGTGGGTTTCGGAACGCCAAACATAAAAGTGTTGATAACTTTTGAAAAACACTTCAGACAGCTTAGATTTGATGTGCAACTACTAGAAAGACCCTTTCTGCTATAGTGGGAGGTTAAAATTTCATGTTCTGAAGCTTCCCTGAAAAGTTATGGCACAATGCACAAAAACGCTTTTCAGCCTGAGATAAGGTGGGTTTCGGAACGCCAAACATAAAAGTGTTGATAACTTTCGAAAAACACTTCAGACAGCTTAGATTTGATGTGCACCTACTAGAAAGACCCTTTCTGCTATAGTGGGAGGTTAAAATTTCATGTTCTGAAGCTTCCCTGAAAAGTTATGGCACAATGCGTAAAAACGCTTTTCAGCCTGAGATAAGGTGGGTTTCGGAACGCCAAACATAAAAGTGTTGATAACTTTGGAAAAACACTTCAGACAGTTTAGATTTGATGTGCAACTACTAGAAAGACCCTTTCTGCTATAGTGGGAGGTTAAAATTTCATGTTCTGAAGCTTCCCTGAAAAGTTATGGCACAATGCACAAAAACGCTTTTCAGCCTGAGATAAGGTGGGTTTCGGAACGCCAAACATAAAAGTGTTGATAACTTTGGAAAAACACTTCAGACAGTTTAGATTTGATGTGCAACTACTAGAAAGACCCTTTCTGCTATAGTGGGAGGTTAAAATTTCATGTTCTGAAGCTTTCCTGAAAAGTTATGGCACAATGCACAAAAACGCTTTTCAGCCTGAGATAAGGTGGGTTTCGGAACGCCAAACATAAAAGTGTTGATAACTTTTGAAAAACACTTCAGACAGCTTAGATTTGATGTGCAACTACTAGAAAGACCCTTTCTGCTATAGTGGGAGGTTAAAATTTCATGTTCTGAAGCTTCCCTGAAAAGTTATGGCACAATGCACAAAAACGCTTTTCAGCCTGAGATAAGGTGGGTTTCGGAACGCCAAACATAAAAGTGTTGATAACTTTGGAAAAACACTTCAGACAGTTTAGATTTGATGTGCAACTACTAGAAAGACCCTTTCTGCTATAGTGGGAGGTTAAAATTTCATGTTCTGAAGCTTTCCTGAAAAGTTATGGCACAATGCACAAAAACGCTTTTCAGCCTGAGATAAGGTGGGTTTCGGAACGCCAAACATAAAAGTGTTGATAACTTTGGAAAAACACTTCAGACAGTTTAGATTTGATGTGCAACTACTAGAAAGACCCTTTCTGCTATAGTGGGAGGTTAAAATTTCATGTTCTGAAGCTTCCCTGAAAAGTTATAGCACAATGCACAAAAACGCTTTTCAGCCTGAGATAAGGTGGGTTTCGGAACGCCAAACATAAAAGTGTTGATAACTTTCGAAAAACACTTCAGAGAGCTTAGATTTGATGTGCACCTACTAGAAAGACCCTTTCTGCTATAGTGGGAGGTTAAAATTTCATGTTCTGAAGCTTCCCTGAAAAGTTATGGCACAATGCGTAAAAACGCTTTTCAGCCTGAGATAAGGTGGGTTTCGGAACGCCAAACATAAAAGTGTTGATAACTTTGGAAAAACACTTCAGACAGTTTAGATTTGATGTGCAACTACTAGAAAGACCCTTTCTGCTATAGTGGGAGGTTAAAATTTCATGTTCTGAAGCTTTCCTGAAAAGTTATGGCACAATGCACAAAAACGCTTTTCAGCCTTAGATAAGGTGGGTTTCGGAACGCCAAACATAAAAGTGTTGATAACTTTCGAAAAACACTTCAGAGAGCTTAGATTTGATGTGCACCTACTAGAAAGACCCTTTCTGCTATAGTGGGAGGTTAAAATTTCATGTTCTGAAGCTTCCCTGAAAAGTTATGGCACAATGCGTAAAAACGCTTTTCAGCCTGAGATAAGGTGGGTTTCGGAACGCCAAACATAAAAGTGTTGATAACTTTGGAAAAACACTTCAGACAGTTTAGATTTGATGTGCAACTACTAGAAAGACCCTTTCTGCTATAGTGGGAGGTTAAAATTTCATGTTCTGAAGCTTTCCTGAAAAGTTATGGCACAATGCACAAAAACGCTTTTCAGCCTGAGATAAGGTGGGTTTCGGAACGCCAAACATAAAAGTGTTGATAACTTTTGAAAAACACTTCAGACAGCTTAGATTTGATGTGCAACTACTAGAAAGACCCTTTCTGCTATAGTGGGAGGTTAAAATTTCATGTTCTGAAGCTTCCCTGAAAAGTTATGGCACAATGCACAAAAACGCTTTTCAGCCTGAGATAAGGTGGGTTTCGGAACGCCAAACATAAAAGTGTTGATAACTTTCGAAAAACACTTCAGACAGCTTAGATTTGATGTGCACCTACTAGAAAGACCCTTTCTGCTATAGTGGGAGGTTAAAATTTCATGTTCTGAAGCTTCCCTGAAAAGTTATGGCACAATGCGTAAAAACGCTTTTCAGCCTGAGATAAGGTGGGTTTCGGAACGCCAAACATAAAAGTGTTGATAACTTTGGAAAAACACTTCAGACAGCTTAGATTTGATGTGCAACTACTAGAAAGACCCTTTCTGCTATAGTGGGAGGTTAAAATTTCATGTTTTGAAGCTTCCCTGAAAAGTGATGGCACAATGCACAAAAACGCTTTTCAGCCTGAGATAAGGTGGGTTTCGGAACGCCAAACATAAAAGTGTTGATAACTTTCGAAAAACACTTCAGACAGCTTAGATTTGATGTGCACCTACTAGAAAGACCCTTTCTGCTATAGTGGGAGGTTAAAATTTCATGTTCTGAAGCTTCCCTGAAAAGTTATGGCACAATGCACAAAAACGCTTTTCAGCCTGAGATAAGGTGGGTTTCGGAACGCCAAACATAAAAGTGTTGATAACTTTGGAAAAACACTTCAGACAGTTTAGATTTGATGTGCAACTACTAGAAAGACCCTATCTGCTATAGTGGGAGGTTAAAATTTCATGTTCTGAAGCTTTCCTGAAAAGTTATGGCACAGAGCACAAAAACGCTTTTCAGCCTGAGATAAGGTGGGTTTCGGAACGCCAAACATAAAAGTGTTGATAACTTTTGAAAAACACTTCAGACAGCTTAGATTTGATGTGCAACTACTAGAAAGACCCTTTCTGCTATAGTGGGAGGTTAAAATTTCATGTTCTGAAGCTTCCCTGAAAAGTTATGGCACAATGCACAAAAACGCTTTTCAGCCTGAGATAAGGTGGGTTTCGGAACGCCAAACATAAAAGTGTTGATAACTTTCGAAAAACACTTCAGACAGCTTAGATTTGATGTGCACCTACTAGAAAGACCCTTTCTGCTATAGTGGGAGGTTAAAATTTCATGTTCTGAAGCTTCCCTGAAAAGTTATGGCACAATGCGTAAAAACGCTTTTCAGCCTGAGATAAGGTGGGTTTCGGAACGCCAAACATAAAAGTGTTGATAACTTTGGAAAAACACTTCAGACAGTTTAGATTTGATGTGCAACTGCTAGAAAGACCCTTTCTGCTATAGTGGGAGGTTAAAATTTCATGTTCTGAAGCTTCCCCTGAAAAGTTATGGCACAATGCACAAAAACGCTTTTCAGCCTGAGATAAGGTGGGTTTCGGAACGCCAAACATAAAAGTGTTGATAACTTTGGAAAAACACTTCAGACAGTTTAGATTTGATGTGCAACTACTAGAAAGACCCTTTCTGCTATAGTGGGAGGTTAAAATTTCATGTTCTGAAGCTTCCCTGAAAAGTTATGGCACAATGCACAAAAACGCTTTTCAGCCTGAGATAAGGTGGGTTTCGGAACGCCAAACATAAAAGTGTTGATAACTTTGGAAAAACACTTCAGACAGTTTAGATTTGATGTGCAACTACTAGAAAGACCCTTTCTGCTATAGTGGGAGGTTAAAATTTCATGTTCTGAAGCTTTCCTGAAAAGTTATGGCACAATGCACAAAAACGCTTTTCAGCCTGAGATAAGGTGGGTTTCGGAACGCCAAACATAAAAGTGTTGATAACTTTGGAAAAACACTTCAGACAGTTTAGATTTGATGTGCAACTACTAGAAAGACCCTTTCTGCTATAGTGGGAGGTTAAAATTTCATGTTCTGAAGCTTCCCTGAAAAGTTATGGCACAATGCACAAAAACGCTTTTCAGCCTGAGATAAGGTGGGTTTCGGAACGCCAAACATAAAAGTGTTGATAACTTTCGAAAAACACTTCAGAGAGCTTAGATTTGATGTGCACCTACTAGAAAGACCCTTTCTGCTATAGTGGGAGGTTAAAATTTCATGTTCTGAAGCTTCCCTGAAAAGTTATGGCACAATGCGTAAAAACGCTTTTCAGCCTGAGATAAGGTGGGTTTCGGAACGCCAAACATAAAAGTGTTGATAACTTTGGAAAAACACTTCAGACAGTTTAGATTTGATGTGCAACTACTAGAAAGACCCTTTCTGCTATAGTGGGAGGTTAAAATTTCATGTTCTGAAGCTTTCCTGAAAAGTTATGGCACAATGCACAAAAACGCTTTTCAGCCTGAGATAAGGTGGGTTTCGGAACGCCAAACATAAAAGTGTTAATAACTTTGGAAAAACACTTCAGACAGTTTAGATTTGATCTGCAACTACTAGAAAGACCCTTTCTGCTATAGTGGGAGGTTAAAATTTCATGTTCTGAAGCTTCCCTGAAAAGTTATGGCACAATGCACAAAAACGCTTTTCAGCCTGAGATAAGGTGGGTTTCGGAACGCCAAACATAAAAGTGTTGATAACTTTCGAAAAACACTTCAGAGAGCTTAGATTTGATGTGCACCTACTAGAAAGACCCTTTCTGCTATAGTGGGAGGTTAAAATTTCATGTTCTGAAGCTTTCCTGAAAAGTTATGGCACAATGCACAAAAACGCTTTTCAGCCTGAGATAAGGTGGGTTTCGGAACGCCAAACATAAAAGTGTTGATAACTTTTGAAAAACACTTCAGACAGCTTAGATTTGATGTGCAACTACTAGAAAGACCCTTTCTGCTATAGTGGGAGGTTAAAATTTCATGTTCTGAAGCTTCCCTGAAAAGTTATGGCACAATGCACAAAAACGCTTTTCAGCCTGAGATAAGGTGGGTTTCGGAACGCCAAACATAAAAGTGTTGATAACTTTCGAAAAACACTTCAGACAGCTTAGATTTGATGTGCACCTACTAGAAAGACCCTTTCTGCTATAGTGGGAGGTTAAAATTTCATGTTCTGAAGCTTCCCTGAAAAGTTATGGCACAATGCGTAAAAACGCTTTTCAGCCTGAGATAAGGTGGGTTTCGGAACGCCAAACATAAAAGTGTTGATAACTTTGGAAAAACACTTCAGACAGCTTAGATTTGATGTGCAACTACTAGAAAGACCCTTTCTGCTATAGTGGGAGGTTAAAATTTCATGTTTTGAAGCTTCCCTGAAAAGTTATGGCACAATGCACAAAAACGCTTTTCAGCCTGAGATAAGGTGGGTTTCGGAACGCCAAACATAAAAGTGTTGATAACTTTCGAAAAACACTTCAGACAGCTTAGATTTGATGTGCACCTACTAGAAAGACCCTTTCTGCTATAGTGGGAGGTTAAAATTTCATGTTCTGAAGCTTCCCTGAAAAGTTATGGCACAATGCACAAAAACGCTTTTCAGCCTGAGATAAGGTGGGTTTCGGAACGCCAAACATAAAAGTGTTGATAACTTTCGAAAAACACTTCAGAGAGCTTAGATTTGATGTGCACCTACTAGAAAGACCCTTTCTGCTATAGTGGGAGGTTAAAATTTCATGTTCTGAAGCTTCCCTGAAAAGTTATGGCACAATGCGTAAAAACGCTTTTCAGCCTGAGATAAGGTGGGTTTCGGAACGCCAAACATAAAAGTGTTGATAACTTTTGAAAAACACTTCAGACAGCTTAGATTTGATGTGCAACTACTAGAAAGACCCTTTCTGCTATAGTGGGAGGTTAAAATTTCATGTTCTGAAGCTTCCCTGAAAAGTTATGGCACAATGCACAAAAACGCTTTTCAGCCTGAGATAAGGTGGGTTTCGGAACGCCAAACATAAAAGTGTTGATAACTTTCGAAAAACACTTCAGACAGCTTAGATTTGATGTGCACCTACTAGAAAGACCCTTTCTGCTATAGTGGGAGGTTAAAATTTCATGTTCTGAAGCTTCCCTGAAAAGTTATGGCACAATGCGTAAAAACGCTTTTCAGCCTGAGATAAGGTGGGTTTCGGAACGCCAAACATAAAAGTGTTGATAACTTTGGAAAAACACTTCAGACAGTTTAGATTTGATGTGCAACTACTAGAAAGACCCTTTCTGCTATAGTGGGAGGTTAAAATTTCATGTTCTGAAGCTTCCCTGAAAAGTTATGGCACAATGCACAAAAACGCTTTTCAGCCTGAGATAAGGTGGGTTTCGGAACGCCAAACATAAAAGTGTTGATAACTTTGGAAAAACACTTCAGACAGTTTAGATTTGATGTGCAACTACTAGAAAGACCCTTTCTGCTATTGGGGGAGGTTAAAATTTCATGTTCTGAAGCTTTCCTGAAAAGTTATGGCACAATGCACAAAAACGCTTTTCAGCCTGAGATAAGGTGGGTTTCGGAACGCCAAACATAAAAGTGTTGATAACTTTTGAAAAACACTTCAGACAGCTTAGATTTGATGTGCAACTACTAGAAAGACCCTTTCTGCTATAGTGGGAGGTTAAAATTTCATGTTCTGAAGCTTCCCTGAAAAGTTATGGCACAATGCGTAAAAACGCTTTTCAGCCTGAGATAAGGTGGGTTTCGGAACGCCAAACATAAAAGTGTTGATAACTTTGGAAAAACACTTCAGACAGTTTAGATTTGATGTGCAACTACTAGAAAGACCCTTTCTGCTATAGTGGGAGGTTAAAATTTCATGTTCTGAAGCTTCCCTGAAAAGTTATGGCACAATGCACAAAAACGCTTTTCAGCCTGAGATAAGGTGGGTTTCGGAACGCCAAACATAAAAGTGTTAATAACTTTGGAAAAACACTTCAGACAGTTTAGATTTGATGTGCAACTACTAGAAAGACCCTTTCTGCTATAGTGGGAGGTTAAAATTTCATGTTCTGAAGCTTTCCTGAAAAGTTATGGCACAATGCACAAAAACGCTTTTCACCCTGAGATAAGGTGGGTTTCGGAACGCCAAACATAAAAGTGTTGATAACTTTGGAAAAACACTTCAGACAGTTTAGATTTGATGTGCAACTACTAGAAAGACCCTTTCTGCTATAGTGGGAGGTTAAAATTTCATGTTCTGAAGCTTCCCTGAAAAGTTATGGCACAATGCACAAAAACGCTTTTCAGCCTGAGATAAGGTGGGTTTCGGAACGCCAAACATAAAAGTGTTGATAACTTTCGAAAAACACTTCAGAGAGCTTAGATTTGATGTGCACCTACTAGAAAGACCCTTTCTGCTATAGTGGGAGGTTAAAATTTCATGTTCTGAAGCTTCCCTGAAAAGTTATGGCACAATGCGTAAAAACGCTTTTCAGCCTGAGATAAGGTGGGTTTCGGAACGCCAAACATAAAAGTGTTGATAACTTTGGAAAAACACTTCAGACAGTTTAGATTTGATGTGCAACTACTAGAAAGACCCTTTCTGCTATAGTGGGAGGTTAAAATTTCATGTTCTGAAGCTTTCCTGAAAAGTTATGGCACAATGCACAAAAACGCTTTTCAGCCTGAGATAAGGTGGGTTTCGGAACGCCAAACATAAAAGTGTTGATAACTTTTGAAAAACACTTCAGACAGCTTAGATTTGATGTGCAACTACTAGAAAGACCCTTTCTGCTATAGTGGGAGGTTAAAATTTCATGTTCTGAAGCTTCCCTGAAAAGTTATGGCACAATGCACAAAAACGCTTTTCAGCCTGAGATAAGGTGGGTTTCGGAACGCCAAACATAAAAGTGTTAATAACTTTGGAAAAACACTTCAGACAGTTTAGATTTGATGTGCAACTACTAGAAAGACCCTTTCTGCTATAGTGGGAGGTTAAAATTTCATGTTCTGAAGCTTCCCTGAAAAGTTATGGCACAATGCACAAAAACGCTTTTCAGCCTGAGATAAGGTGGGTTTCGGAACGCCAAACATAAAAGTGTTGATAACTTTCGAAAAACACTTCAGAGAGCTTAGATTTGATGTGCACCTACTAGAAAGACCCTTTCTGCTATAGTGGGAGGTTAAAATTTCATGTTCTGAAGCTTCCCTGAAAAGTTATGGCACAATGCGTAAAAACGCTTTTCAGCCTGAGATAAGGTGGGTTTCGGAACGCCAAACATAAAAGTGTTGATAACTTTGGAAAAACACTTCAGACAGTTTAGATTTGATGTGCAACTACTAGAAAGACCCTTTCTGCTATAGTGGGAGGTTAAAATTTCATGTTCTGAAGCTTTCCTGAAAAGTTATGGCACAATGCACAAAAACGCTTTTCAGCCTGAGATAAGGTGGGTTTCGGAACGCCAAACATAAAAGTGTTGATAACTTTTGAAAACACTTCAGACAGCTTAGATTTGATGTGCAACTACTAGAAAGACCCTTTCTGCTATAGTGGGAGGTTAAAATTTCATGTTCTGAAGCTTCCCTGAAAAGTTATGGCACAATGCACAAAAACGCTTTTCAGCCTGAGATAAGGTGGGTTTCGGAACGCCAAACATAAAAGTGTTGATAACTTTGGAAAAACACTTCAGACAGTTTAGATTTGATGTGCAACTACTAGAAAGACCCTTTCTGCTATAGTGGGAGGTTAAAATTTCATGTTCTGAAGCTTTCCTGAAAAGTTATGGCACAATGCACAAAAACGCTTTTCAGCCTGAGATAAGGTGGGTTTCGGAACGCCAAACATAAAAGTGTTGATAACTTTGGAAAAACACTTCAGACAGTTTAGATTTGATGTGCAACTACTAGAAAGACCCTTTCTGCTATAGTGGGAGGTTAAAATTTCATGTTCTGAAGCTTCCCTGAAAAGTTATAGCACAATGCACAAAAACGCTTTTCAGCCTGAGATAAGGTGGGTTTCGGAACGCCAAACATAAAAGTGTTGATAACTTTCGAAAAACACTTCAGAGAGCTTAGATTTGATGTGCACCTACTAGAAAGACCCTTTCTGCTATAGTGGGAGGTTAAAATTTCATGTTCTGAAGCTTCCCTGAAAAGTTATGGCACAATGCGTAAAAACGCTTTTCAGCCTGAGATAAGGTGGGTTTCGGAACGCCAAACATAAAAGTGTTGATAACTTTGGAAAAACACTTCAGACAGTTTAGATTTGATGTGCAACTACTAGAAAGACCCTTTCTGCTATAGTGGGAGGTTAAAATTTCATGTTCTGAAGCTTTCCTGAAAAGTTATGGCACAATGCACAAAAACGCTTTTCAGCCTTAGATAAGGTGGGTTTCGGAACGCCAAACATAAAAGTGTTGATAACTTTCGAAAAACACTTCAGAGAGCTTAGATTTGATGTGCACCTACTAGAAAGACCCTTTCTGCTATAGTGGGAGGTTAAAATTTCATGTTCTGAAGCTTCCCTGAAAAGTTATGGCACAATGCGTAAAAACGCTTTTCAGCCTGAGATAAGGTGGGTTTCGGAACGCCAAACATAAAAGTGTTGATAACTTTGGAAAAAACACTTCAGACAGTTTAGATTTGATGTGCAACTACTAGAAAGACCCTTTCTGCTATAGTGGGAGGTTAAAATTTCATGTTCTGAAGCTTTCCTGAAAAGTTATGGCACAATGCACAAAAACGCTTTTCAGCCTGAGATAAGGTGGGTTTCGGAACGCCAAACATAAAAGTGTTGATAACTTTTGAAAAACACTTCAGACAGCTTAGATTTGATGTGCAACTACTAGAAAGACCCTTTCTGCTATAGTGGGAGGTTAAAATTTCATGTTCTGAAGCTTCCCTGAAAAGTTATGGCACAATGCACAAAAACGCTTTTCAGCCTGAGATAAGGTGGGTTTCGGAACGCCAAACATAAAAGTGTTGATAACTTTCGAAAAACACTTCAGACAGCTTAGATTTGATGTGCACCTACTAGAAAGACCCTTTCTGCTATAGTGGGAGGTTAAAATTTCATGTTCTGAAGCTTCCCTGAAAAGTTATGGCACAATGCGTAAAAACGCTTTTCAGCCTGAGATAAGGTGGGTTTCGGAACGCCAAACATAAAAGTGTTGATAACTTTGGAAAAACACTTCAGACAGCTTAGATTTGATGTGCAACTACTAGAAAGACCCTTCTGCTATAGTGGGAGGTTAAAATTTCATGTTTTGAAGCTTCCCTGAAAAGTGATGGCACAATGCACAAAAACGCTTTTCAGCCTGAGATAAGGTGGGTTTCGGAACGCCAAACATAAAAGTGTTGATAACTTTCGAAAAACACTTCAGACAGCTTAGATTTGATGTGCACCTACTAGAAAGACCCTTTCTGCTATAGTGGGAGGTTAAAATTTCATGTTCTGAAGCTTCCCTGAAAAGTTATGGCACAATGCACAAAAACGCTTTTCAGCCTGAGATAAGGTGGGTTTCGGAACGCCAAACATAAAAGTGTGATAACTTTGGAAAAACACTTCAGACAGTTTAGATTTGATGTGCAACTACTAGAAAGACCCTATCTGCTATAGTGGGAGGTTAAAATTTCATGTTCTGAAGCTTTCCTGAAAAGTTATGGCACAGAGCACAAAAACGCTTTCAGCCTGAGATAAGGTGGGTTTCGGAACGCCAAACATAAAGTGTTGATAACTTTTGAAAACACTTCAGACAGCTTAGATTTGATGTGCAACTACTAGAAAGACCCTTTCTGCTATAGTGGGAGGTTAAAATTTCATGTTCTGAAGCTTCCCTGAAAAGTTATGGCACAATGCACAAAAACGCTTTTCAGCCTGAGATAAGGTGGTTTCGGAACGCCAAACATAAAAGTGTTGATAACTTTCGAAAAACACTTCAGACAGCTTAGATTTGATGTGCACCTACTAGAAAAGACCCTTTCTGCTATAGTGGGAGGTTAAAATTTCATGTCTGAAGCTTCCCTGAAAAGTTATGGCACAATGCGTAAAAACGCTTTTCAGCCTGAGATAAGGTGGGTTTCGGAACGCCAAACATAAAAGTGTTGATAACTTTGGAAAAACACTTCAGACAGTTTAGATTTGATGTGCAACTGCTAGAAAGACCTTTCTGCTATAGTGGGAGGTTAAAATTTCATGTTCTGAAGCTTCCCCTGAAAAGTTATGGCACAATGCACAAAAACGCTTTTCAGCCTGAGATAAGGTGGGTTTCGGAACGCCAAACATAAAAGTGTTGATAACTTTGGGAAAAACACTTCAGACAGTTTAGATTTGATGTGCAACTACTAGAAAGACCCTTTCTGCTATAGTGGGAGGTTAAAATTTCATGTTCTGAAGCTTCCCTGAAAAGTTATGGCACAATGCACAAAAACGCTTTTCAGCCTGAGATAAGGTGGGTTTCGGAACGCCAAACATAAAAGTGTTGATAACTTTGGAAAAACACTTCAGACAGTTTAGATTTGATGTGCAACTACTAGAAAGACCCTTTCTGCTATAGTGGGAGGTTAAAATTTCATGTTCTGAAGCTTTCCTGAAAAGTTATGGCACAATGCACAAAAACGCTTTTCAGCCTGAGATAAGGTGGGTTTCGGAACGCCAAACATAAAAGTGTTGATAACTTTGGAAAAACACTTCAGACAGTTTAGATTTGATGTGCAACTACTAGAAAGACCCTTTCTGCTAATAGTGGGAGGTTAAAATTTCATGTTCTGAAGCTTCCCTGAAAAGTTATGGCACAATGCACAAAAACGCTTTTCAGCCTGAGATAAGGTGGGTTTCGGAACGCCAAACATAAAAGTGTTGATAACTTTCGAAAAACACTTCAGAGAGCTTAGATTTGATGTGCACCTACTAGAAAGACCCTTTCTGCTATAGTGGGAGGTTAAAATTTCATGTTCTGAAGCTTCCTGACAAGTTATGGCACAATGCGTAAAAACGCTTTTCAGCCTGAGATAAGGTGGGTTTCGGAACGCCAAACATAAAAGTGTTGATAACTTTGGAAAAACACTTCAGACAGTTTAGATTTGATGTGCAACTACTAGAAAGACCCTTTCTGCTATAGTGGAGGTTAAAATTTCATGTTCTGAAGCTTCCCTGAAAAGTTATGGCACAATGCACAAAAACGCTTTCAGCCTGAGATAAGGTGGGTTTCGGAACGCCAAACATAAAAGTGTTAATAACTTTGAAAAACACTTCAGACAGTTTAGATTTGATCTGCAACTACTAGAAAGACCCTTTCTGCTATAGTGGGAGGTTAAAATTTCATGTTCTGAAGCTTCCCTGAAAAGTTATGGCACAATGCACAAAAACGCTTTTCAGCCTGAGATAAGGTGGGTTTCGGAACGCCAAACATAAAAGTGTTGATAACTTCGAAAAACACTTCAGAGAGCTTAGATTTGATGTGCAACTACTAGAAAGACCCTTTCTGCTATAGTGGGAGGTTAAAATTTCATGTTCTGAAGCTTTCCCTGAAAAGTTATGGCACAATGCACAAAAACGCTTTTCAGCCTGAGATAGGTGGGTTTCGGACGCCAAACATAAAAGTGTTGATAACTTTTGAAAAACACTTCAGACAGCTTAGATTTGATGTGCAACTACTAGAAAGACCCTTTCTGCTTATAGTGGGAGGTTAAAATTTCATGTTCTGAAGCTTCCCTGAAAAGTTATGGCACAATGCACAAAAACGCTTTTCAGCTGAGATAAGGTGGGTTCGGAACGCCAAACATAAAAGTGTTGATAACTTTCGAAAACACTTCAGAACAGCTTAGATTTGATGTGCACCTACTAGAAAGACCCTTCTGCTATAGTGGGAGGTTAAAATTTCATGTTCTGAAGCTTCCCTGAAAAGTTATGGCACAATGCGTAAAAACGCTTTTCAGCCTGAGATAAGGTGGGTTTCGGAACGCCAAACATAAAAGTGTTGATAACTTTGGAAAAACACTTCAGACAGCTTAGATTTGATGTGCAACTACTAGAAAGACCCTTCTGCTATAGTGGGAGGTTAAAATTTCATGTTGTTTGAAGCTTCCCTGAAAAGTTATGGCACAATGCACAAAAACGCTT